>NC_057809.1:206580498-206697100 GCF_018294505.1 Triticum aestivum
CCCCGCTGTCGCCGCCGCCGCCGACCCGCCGCCCGAGGTCCGTCGCTGCCTCGTTTTCTGCGCCAATTTTTTTTGAAAAACCGTTCGGTTTTTCCGTCGTTTTTTTAGTTTCGGTTTTTTTAAATAGATCGGTTTTCCGGTTTATTTAAATAGTGAGCGTTCGTCCGTTCGTTCATTCTAGCGAACGTCCATCGTATTTCTTTTTCTCGGATTAAATCCGCGATTTTTCTGATCGTGATTCCTGATCCGATTTTCGTTTTAGTATAACTTTTCACTCGTTTATCGGAATCAGGCAATTCAAGCGCCTGGAGTTTCGTCTCGAAACCCTCTATCAGTTTAACCAACTGAAACAAGATTTTGCTACTGTAAAAATTGCCGTAGATCTAGATTAGTAGAACGAAGTTGTTTTCTTTCGCCGTTTGACTTTCGTTGTTTCGTTCGATTTGACTCTTTTTGCAAACCGGAGTTCTTAAGTTGAACCTTCTGGTTAGATCTCTTATTTGAGTTTTACCCGTGCATTAGATGAGTACTTATTGTATGCTTGTTTGTTTGTCTGCGATAGAATACCCGGAGTGCGCCGCTTGTTACTTCGAATCTCTAGGTTTCGCGGATCATCAGCAGGGCAAGTAACACTTTGATCATACCTTTTCTACTACCCAGTTTTATTGCATTAGATCAAATCCTCACACATTGCATGATTACGATCTAATTAAATTGTGGGATGGGAAGTAGTTGAGGTAGTACCTATTACCTGTTTATTTTCAAACCTTTGGGAGTTACTTCCGTGTTTGCTTATTATGCCATGCTATGCTAGTAGACGTGGATTGGGTGAGTGATATCCATGACAGATGTGAGTTTTGTTAATTAATGGTTTATCTAAGGTGGCAACTTAAACACACATCTGGGTGGATTGAGGCACCTGGGTATTCCAGGAATTGCCTGTTTTCTTTTGGACCGCCACCCAGGCTCAAAGGGATCATGAGACTATTCATACTAGAAACTTTCGTGTGCAACCACAAGCTATTATGGACTCTAGCATAGTTGACTAAGTCGTGCGAACTCTTACAGTGGTATACTAGCAGATGTAGGGGATGTAGGTGGTACGGTCTACCCGATCGTAAGGTGCTAGCGCTTCTGAAAAACTATATCTCGGTCATCCGTCTTCTCAAACACCTTGTAGTGCTAGAAACCAAACGGAGGCGATCGAGTCTTGTGGGGAAAAGTGTGCAAACCTCTGCAGAGTGTATAAACTAATCATGGTTAGCCGTGTCCCCGGTTATGAACATCTTGAGTATCTAGTACCTGGATTATCATGTGAATCTCAACATGTTACTCTAAATTAATTTTGTTGGGTTTTGTTTAAAGATGATGCTTAATTGGGATTGAGAATGCTGTCAACCATTCTCAATGTTTAACAACTACCATGATAGTTAAATAAAATTTATTCCTTTGTAGTAGGGAAAAATTGGCTTTACGCAAAACTATGACCATAGAGCTTTCCACCAGCCAAATATGCATATAGTATAGTTGTTACATTCTTTACCCTCTATGTGTTACATTGCCAGCATATTCCATGTGCTGACCTGTTTCGGGCTGCAACGTTAATGTTGCAGACTTTTCAGACGACGAGTAAGGAGTTTTTAGGTTGTGGTTCTATACTCAGTGATGCCGTTGGAGTTGATGGACTCACTTATCTTCCAAGCCTTCCGCTGTTATTGTTATTAGATGGCCTTAAGCCATATTTATTGTAATAAGTTCTCGTTTGAGACACTCGATGTAATAAGTGTGTGATTGCTACTCTGTTATAAATCCTCCGAGTACTGTGTGGTGTCAGCATTACTGATCCAGGGATGACACCAGAGCACAGAGATCAGACTGTTTGAGGTCTGGTCGCTACAGAGATGGTATCAGAGCACACGCTGACTGTAGGACACGACCACTAAGTTAGAGACCTATATCACTATTCACTCTCTTCTCTTCTGACCTCTCATCTTTTCTACTCTTTAGGATGGCGGATGCCAGGAATAAGTTCATGCAACCAGATGAAGATACACCCTTTGGACGTCACTTGAAGGAAGTCACTAGATACCTGAACATAGGAATACCAAGCTTCGCCGGAACCTACAACGCCACTTTACCTGAAGAAGAGTGCTGGATGATTCAAGTTCAAGTTCCAGGAAGGACGTTCATGCCAGTGACCGAGCCCATAGAGTTTTCTTTTGATGCACCAACTTGGAGTCTGGGAATGAGCATGGCAGCTCACATCGCCATGGGACGCATTGGAGAAGTCTACCGCAATGACCTCAAGGATACAGTCTACCAGATTTGTGGGCACCGAGATGAGCACTGGGAGATGATCAGCACCAGGAAGGATAGATCAATTGCAGCTTTTATCCAGGAGCTAAACCAGCACATTTGACGACAGGAGAATCAGATGTGCGCCGACATGATAGATCTGAAGAAGGCTAAGACAAGAATCAAGGAACTGGAGGAAGAACTCAAGGCTACACGTGAAGATTATGAAGAGGAAATTGAAGTATTGGTGGAGAAGAATGACGACCTGATCAAGAAGATCAGAATATTTATGGGAGGCCCTACGCCAGTAGAGGAAGACGAAGAACCCAAGGATATTAGCCCGGAAGACTACATCATCATCGACGACACCGACTCGGACCCAGACAAAAGCGATGATGACTATGTTGATGAAGCTTGAGCAGATATCATGGAGTCTGCAACCGAAGAATATTTCTAGTAGACCACCTCATCAGTAGTAGTAGTCCACCATGTAAATATAGTAGTCCGAGCACTTTTGCGATAGTTAGATCGATTGTATGCCCTTGTTTGATTGAATGAAGTGAATTGTTTGATTTTGCCTCATGTGCATATGGGTAGTGTTTTCTCTTTAGACCCCCTCTATTCTTACATCTCATCTTTTCTAAACCCTCAGATGCCTCCAAGACGTGACCCCGGATTTACCTTTCCACCGGAGCTCACTCAGTTGATGCAGCAGCAGAACACATTGATGCAGTTGCTAGTCCAGAATCAGAATTAGGGGAACAACAACAACAACAACAACAACAACAACAACAACAACAACAACAACAACAACCCACCACCACCACCACCAGTTGACCACTTAGCCCGTTTTCTTAGGCTGAATCCGCCGGTGTTTTCCAATAGCACCGAGCCGATAGTAGCAGATGATTGGCTCCACAAGACAGCTAGAGAGTTGACCACAGCAGGATGTACGGATGCGGAGAAGGTGAAGTTTGCCGCACATCAGCTTGAAAGACCCGCATCATCATGGTGGGAGAATTTCACAGCCACCTTCCCTGTCGACACTGTCACATGGGACCAGTTTCAGCAGGCTTTTCGTACTGCACATGTTTCAACAGGAGCTATGGCCATGAAGAAGCATGAGTTTCGCAACTTGCGCCAAGGAGGACGGACAGTTGGCCAGTATGTGGAGGACTTTAGTAAGTTAGCACGTTATGCCCCAGATGACATCGCTACGGATGCAACTAAGCAGGAGAAGTTTCTGGAAGGACTGAATGAGGAGTTGAGCATGCAGTTGATGGTAGCAACCTTCAACAACTACTAGGAGTTGGTAGATCGTGCTCTTATGATTGAAGGGAAGCAGCAGCAAATTGAGAATCGCAAGAGGAAGTATGGACAAGGAAAGTACACTTCAGGAGCTCAGCAGAAGCCACGTTTTACCCCTAGACCGGGAGGACATTTTCAGCATACCCATGGAGGAGGTAGCTCGCACAATCACAATGGCACCGGGAATGGAAATGGAAATGGAGGAAGCAATGGCCAGAATCGCACCAACCCATCAACCACAGCCAAGAAGGACCTGAGCCAAGTCACTTGTTTTAAGTGTTCGAAGACCGGACATTATGCCAATGAATGCCCTGAGATACAAAATGGAAATGGCAATGGAAGCTCTGGGAAGAAGCCAAACCCTTTTAATAGGGGACAGGTGAACCACGTTAGCGTGGAGGAGGTTGAAGCTCAGCCTGATGCAGTAATAGGTAAGTTTCTGGTTAAGTCATTTACTGCACTCGTTCTTTTTGATACTGGTGCATCGCATTCATACATCTCCAGGGGATTTGTGGATAAGTATAACCTACCAACCCAAGCCCTTAGGTCACCCATGTTAGTAACCTCTCCTGGAGCAGAGTATGTGGCTAGTCTATGGTGTGATCGGTTACCATTAAGGATTGGTAACTATGTTTTTCCCTCAGACCTAATAGTATTGGAATCTCAAGGATTGGATGTGATATTAGGCATGGATTGGTTATCAAAGTATGAAGGAAATATTGAATGTGCTAGTAAGTCAATTTTGCTTACCATCCCAGAAGGGAGAAGAATCAAGTATTTATCCCGACATGTGCCGAAGAGGACTCAAGTAAATTGCTTAACAGGAGTTGTGCAAGAGGAAGTACCAGTGGTAAGGGATTTCCCTGAAGTATTTCCAGAGGAGTTGCCAGGCATGCCACCGGATAGAGATATTGAGTTTTTGATTGAGCTATTGCCAGGCACTGGGCCAATATCAAAGAGACCATATAGGATGCCAGCAAAGGATTTGGTAGAAATTAAGAAGCATATTAAGGAGTTACTGGATAAGGGATATATTCGCCCAAGTTCTTCGCCTTGGGGATCGCCAGTACTTCTAGTGGAGAAGAAGGATGGATCGTTAAGGATGGTTGTTGATTATCGAGGATTGAACGAAGTAACAATCAAGAACAAGTACCCACTACAAATGATCAATGATCTGTTTGATTGATTGCAAGGAGCTAAGGTATTTTCCAAGATCGATCTGTGATCAGGATACCACCAGTTGAAGATTCGAGAACAGGATATTCCTAAGACAGCTTTTACCACTAGGTATGGGTTGTACGAGTATACCGTTATGTCATTTGGTCTGACTAACGCACCTGCCTATTTTATGAACATGATGAACAAAGTATTTATGGAGTTTTTGGATAAGTTCGTCGTAGTGTTCATTGATGATATCCTGGTTTATTCGAAGAATGAAGAGGAGCATAAGGAGCATTTGTGTTTGGTACTTGGAAAGCTCAAAGAACATCAATTATATGCCAAGTTTAGCAAATGTGAGTTTTGGTTGAAGGAAGTAGGATTCCTCGGACACGTTATATCTGGAGAAGGTATAGCAGTAGATCCTACCAAAGTAGATACCTTGACCAAGTGGGAAGCACCAACTACAGTGGGAGAGATCTAGAGTCTTCTTGGACTCGCAGGATACTACCGGAGATTCATTGCGAATTTCTTAAAGATTGCGAAGCCTATGACGGGGTTATTAAAGAAAGATACCAAGTTCATATGGACGGAGGAATGTGAGGCTAGTTTCTAGGAGTTGAAGAAACGTTTGGTTACCTCACCAGTGTTCATTTTGCCAGACCAGACCAAAGATTATGAGGTGTATTGCGACGCTTCACGTCGAGGACTTGGAGCAGTGCTTATGCAGGAAGAGAGAGTTGTTTCATATGCCTCAAGACAACTGAAGCCTCATGAGTTGAATTATGCCACGCATGACTTGGAGTTAGCATCCATAGTGCATGCTTTGAAAACATGGAGGCATTTCCTCATTGGAAACCATTGTGAGGTGTACACGGATCATAAGAGTTTGAAGTGCATTTTCACACAGAAGGAGTTGAATCTCAGACAAAGGAGATGGTTGGAACTCATCAAGGATTATGATATCAGATTGCAATACCATCCAGGAAAGGCTAATGTAGTAGCTGACGCCTTAAGCCGTAAGAGCCATGTCAATACGTTAATGACGGAAGAAATACCCAAGGAGTTAGCAGAAAATCTTCGTGAACTATGTTGGAAATAGTTCCGAGAGGCTATGTAGCAGCATTGGAGATTCAGTCAACCTTGATGGATAGAATCAGAGAAGCTCAGAAGACTGACAAAGAGATTGCCGCTATAAAGGAGAAACTGAGCAAAGGAAAAGCTAAAGGATTTCGTGAGGATGAGCACGACACCCTATGGTTTGAAGACCGTGTTTATGTGCCCAATGACCCGGAGATCAGGAAGTTGATTCTGCAACAGGCACATGATTCACCATATTCGATTCACCCAGGAAATACCAAGATGTATTTGGATTTGAAGGATATTTTCTGGTGGACCGGAATGAAGAAGGATATTGCGAAGTATGTAGCAGTTTGTGATGTATGTCAGAGAGTAAAGGCAGAGCATCAGAAGCCAGCAGGTTTGCTACAACCATTGCCGATACCCGAATGGAAGTGGGATAAGTTAGACATGGATTTTATCACAGGATTACCCAGGACTCGTTCAGGCTATGACTCGATTTGGGTTGTAGTTGATCGCTTGATGAAAGTAGCTCATTTCATCCAAGTAAAGACCACTTACACCAGTGCTAAGTTGGCAAAGATATACATGACCAGGATCGTATGTTTGCATGGAGTTCCAAGGAGTATCGTATCAGATAGAGGAACCCAGTTTACCTCAAAGTTCTGGAAGCAGTTGCATGAAACTTTGGGTGCCAGGCTAGAATTCAGTACAGCTTTTCATCCACAGACAGATGGACAGACCGAGAGAGTCAATCAAATTTTGGAGGATATGCTGAGAGCTTGTGCGCTAGATTACAGATCTAGTTGGGACGACAATTTGCCATATGCAGAGTTCTCTTACAACAACAGTTACCAAACCAGTTTAACGATGGCCCCTTTTGAAGCCTTGTACGGAAGGAGGTGCAAGACACCGTTGTCATGGGACGAAGTTGGAGACCGCCAGTTGTTTGGACCTAACTTGATTAAAGAATCTGAACAGAAGGTGAAGTTGATTCGTGATAGGCTCAAGGTAGCCCAGTCCAGACAGAAGAGTTATGCAGATTCTAAATGCAAGGAGACCGTTTATGAAGTCGGAGATAGAGCTTATCTTCGAGTATCTCCACTTCCGGGAACAAAGCATTTTGGAGTTAAAGGGAAGTTAGCGCCATGATTTGTAGGACCATATCGAGTTTTGGAGCGTATGGGAGAAGTGGCCTACAAGTTGGAATTACCTGAAGGATTGTCAGGAGTTCATGATGTGTTCCACGTTTCCTAGTTGAAGAAGTGTCATGCGGAGATGGCTGACATACCGTTGAGAGACACAGTGCCTTTGGAAACTATTCAGTTGGATAACGATTTGACCTACGAGGAGAGACCCATTAAGATTCTCGAGTTTGCCAATCGAGTCACTCGCAGCAAGGTTATCAAGTTTTGCAAAGTTCAGTGGAGCCACCACACAGAGGATGAAGCCACCTGGGAATGAGAGGAAGAATTTCTCGAGGACCAGCCTCACCTATTTCCTAGCCAACCCGAATCTCGAGGGCGAGATTCATCTTAAGGGGGGTAGGTTTGTAACATCCCAAATTTTCAATTTGGAATGTTATACATTAGATCATCATTGCATATCATATTTTATTTTTGCATTTTGGTTGATCCTAGAAATTCTACGCAACTCAATGACCCACATAGAGAGTTGGGGATTTCGTTATTTTCATATTTAAGTTTTCTCAAATTTTGAGAATAGGATCATTTGATTTTAATTATTTTATCATCAATTATTTCTATTACAAAAATATGAGAGAGGGAATAAAATGACTTTCCCAAAATAAAGAAATATTGAGGATGTCATGATAAAATCAAATAAGATTTTATTTCGGGGTTTTTTGGTGTTTTATTTGAATTTAGGAAAAATGTGCATTTTTCAAAATTGCATTTAGGCCCCAAATAAATGTTCACCTTATGAGGCTTAATTTTAGAAGCCCGCAAAAATTTATTTCGGAATTTTTGGAGTCTGTTTAGTATTTCTTTTTATTTTTCTTCTGTGCATAATATTTAAAAAAACGTGCACCGACCTACGGGCCGTGTCCGACCTGGACACCGGCCCGGGAAGGCTTTATAAGCCGGGGGAGAGGCCCAGCCGAGCCAGCGCTCCAGCCCCTAAAACCCTAGACGCCAGCTCCCGCCGCCGCCGCCGCACCGCGCCGCCCCGCCGCCGCCGCCACCGACCGAGGTCCGCCGCCGCCTCATTTTCCGCGATGGTTTTTTATTTTTTTTTCGAAAAACCGTTCGGTTTTTCCGTTGTTTTTTAGTTTCAGTTTTTTAAATAGATTGGTTTTTCCGTTTATTTAAATAGAAAGCGTTCGTCCGTTCGTTCGTTCTAGCGAACGTTCGTCGTTTTTCTTTTTCTCGGATTAAATCCGCGATTTTCTGATCGCGATTCCCGATCCAATTTTCGTTTTAGTATAACTTTTCGCTCGTTTATCGGAATCAGGCGATTCAAGCGCCTGGAGTTTCATCTCGAAACCCTCTAACCGTTTAACTAACTGAAACAAGATTTTTCTACTATAAAAATTGCCCTAGATCCAGATTAGTAGAACGAAGTTGTTTTCTTTCGCCGTTTGACTTTCGTTGTTTCGTTCGATTTGACTCTTTTTGCAAACCGGAGTTCTTAAGTTGAACCTTCTGGTTAGATCTCTTATTTGAGTTTTACCCGTGCATTAGATGAGTACTTATTGTATGCTTGTTTGTTTGTCTGCGATAGAATACCCAGAGTGCGCCGCTTGTTACTTCGAATCTCTAGGTTTCGCGGATCATCAGCAAGGCAAGTAACACTTTGATCATACCTTTTCTACTACCCAGTTTTATTGCATTAGATCAAATCCTCACACATTGCATGATTAGGATCTAATTAAATTGTGGGATGGGAAGTAGTTGAGGTAGTACCTATTACCTGTTTATTTTCAAACCTTTGGGAGTTACTTCCGCGTTTGCTTATTATGCCATGCTATGCTAGTAGACGTGGATTGGGTGAGTGATATCCATGACAGATGTGAGTTTTGTTAATTAATGGTTTATCTAAGGTGGCAACTTAAACACACATCTGGGTGGATTGAGGCACCTGGGTATTCCAGGACTTGCCTGTTTTCTTTTGGACCGCCACCCAGGCTCAAAGGGATCATGAGACTATTCATACTAGAAACTTCCGTGTGCAGCCACAAGCTATTATGGGCTCTAGCATAGTTGACTAAGTCGTGCGAACTCTTACAGTGGTAGACTAGCAAATGTAGGGGATGTAGGTGGTACGGTCTACCCGATCGGAAGGTGCTAGCTCTTCTGAAAGACTATGTCTCGGTCATTCGTCTTCTCAAACACCTTGTAGTGCGAGAAACCAAATGGAGGCAATCGAGTCTTGTGGGGAAAAGTGCGCAAACCTCTACAGAGTGTATAAACTAATCATGGTTAGCTGTGTCCCCGGTTATGGACAGCTTGAGTATCTAGTACCTGGATTATCATGTGAATCTCAACATGTTACTCTAAATTAATTTTGTTGGGTTTTGTTTAAAGATGATGCTTAATTGGGATTGAGAATGCTGTCAACCATTCTCAATGTTTAACAACTACCATGATAGTTAAATAAAATTTATTCCTTTGTAGTAGGGAAAAATTGGCTTCACGCAAAACTGTGACCATAGAGCTTTCCACCAGCCAAATATGCATATAGTATAGCTGTTACATTCTTTACCCTCTATGTGTTACATTGCCAGCATATTCCATGTGCTGACCCGTTTCGGGCTGCAACGTTAATGTTGCAGACTTTTCAGACGATGAGTAAGGAGTTTTTAGGTCGTGGTTCTATACTCAGTGATGCCGTTGGAGTTGATGGACTCACTTATCTTCCAAGCCTTCCGCTGTTATTGTTATTAGATGGCCTTAAGCCATATTTATTGTAATAAGTTCTCGTTTGAGACACTCGATGTAATAAGTGTGTGATTGCTACTCTGTTATAAATCCTCCGAGTACTGTGTGGTGTCAGCATTACTGATCCAGGGATGACACCAGAGCAGAGAGATCAGACTGTTTGAGGTCTGGTCGCTACATTATTGAATGGGAGAGAACTGCAGAACCGGAAGGAACAAATGCTGACACCATGCTTGATGATCCACCACCTCAAGATCATGATTTTGTTGTTGGACAAGTAGAAGTTGATGCAACAGGCCGTGCTGATAAACTGACAAGCCCGGTCCGAACTGATGATAAACGTCAAGTCCAGCTAAGGCTACTGATAAATCGTCAACCGCAGTAAAGGCTGCTGGTGACAAGGAATATGATATTATAATTACTGGCATTGGCCACACCACCCCTGGCAATCATGTTGCATTATCAAAGCATAGTGCCAACGAGGAAGTTTCTGCTATGGGCAAAGGCAAATGGAGCACAGACTTGTCAAGCTACACCCACCTCAACGCCCAAGAACTTCATTTTGGTTTTTTAAACTGTCTGTACACAAACCGCGACTACGAAGCCGGTTTAGTGAATCTGATGAAGGAGCAATATGAGGTAACTACATAACTGTTTCTCTCTTATGCCCAATTTCAAGTGCCAACTCCAGTAGCCCCCAAGGGCCGATTTATGATCTCAATCTGAACCGGGACTTTGCAATATCTCAACTCTGCATGCTTATCCTCCAGGGGCCGGTTTACCTTTCCAAACTGAACCGGAACTTTGACCAATGCTACTTTAAGCAAATGTACATTAGCCCCCAAGTGCCAAGAATAACACTTGTATTGTACTTGGGACTTTAAAAAAAATTCTGATAATCCAGCAAAGAGACATTAGCCCCCAAGTGCCAAGTGCATAACTTGCTATGTGCTTGGTACTTCAAATATGTACTGCCAACTCATGATATGTGTGTCTTGTGTAGGCTGAGATGAGCAAAAAGGAAGCCTAAACCGCTGATCTTCAAGAAAATATCAAATCCTAGCAAGCAGAAACCTCCAAAGCCAAAGAAGAACTGACCAGTGCCTTAGCAGCCATGGAGCAGCTGAAGGAAACTTTTAAGAAGGAACGGGCAGATTGGGGCATAGAGAAAACGGCATTGCAAAAGAGAGCTGAAGAAGCAGAAGCAACCCTTAAACCGGTGGCCGAAGAGCAGACCGGTTTAAAGTGGCAGATAAATGCCATGACCGCTGCTGTTTTTGGTAAGTACCCTCACCTGAAGTTTCCAACATACATTATCTCATCAGTTACCGGTTTACTAATGGTCACAATGACACAGGAACTCGCATTACCCATCTGGCTCTAACATGCGGATGAAGCTGAAGGCTGCCTATACTCTTATAGAGCAGTTATATTCTGGAGCCCAACGGGCCATCTGCACTGCTGCTCATAACAAACCACCTCCAACTTTGATAAAGGAAACCATTGAGAAACTGTCAATGTTGCCTACCTGATTGGACGAGATAAAAAGATCAGCTGCAAGGTCAGGTGCGCTGACTGCCCTAATCCGGGCTAAGGCATGGATACCAGATCTTGAGTCGTCGGATATAGGCAGCGGCTACCCTGGCGTAAAGGAGGATGGTTCGGAGTTTAACAATGACGATCTTCGAAGGTTGACAAGGGAAATGTGCCCCTAAGCGAGCAAATTGGCTAAGGAAACAGATCTCTCTCACTATCAGGCGATTTATGATTCTGATCATAAAAGATATCCTGTGCCAACACATGATGTAGAAGATCTTATTTCGTCAATCTGTAAGCACACCTATGCCCCTGATGTTGACCCCTCAAACCTTATAAGTGATGAAGCTGTGTTCCAAGCCTTAACTAGAATCGATTGGGCAACCAAATTGACTTCCAGCCACTGGGTAGAGAGGAGGGAGATGCACCAACGGCAAGACGATCCACAGCCTTCAAGTCAGCCTGGTGACGAGTCATGATCCAGAGGCTGGTTTAGCCTTCTGCGTACTTCCACACTTGCTAAAAATAATTATTCCTTTTGGGCATTAAAGCGCCTTGTAATAGGCTAGTTCAAAATACTTGGTCTGCTATGCCATCGTGCATATTCATGTTGCCTGATACTATTAATCCATCCTGCTTCAGAATATATTATGTTCATAATCCATAGCGGTGTTATGCAAATTGTTCCTGCATAAAAGAAGTTTGAAAGTGTCCTGGCGGTTTACTGCTGGACGGGTCATGATGCCCAAATATATAGCCGGGGTTTATAACCAAGGCTGTACTTTCAAAATAATCAAAGATGAAAGAGATGATACCTGTGATATTGAATCACACTGTTGGTTGACCAACTTTTGTATATTTAGGGTGATAACCCCAATCTTGAGTATTGGTAACTCCTTCCTTGTTTTGTCGGTTTATGATAAAACTGTACCTGGTTATAATAAACACTGGTGTATCCATATATAATGCTGGCGACTTGTAGTCGAAACCAGACCGGGTCAATAAACGCCGGATCATAACTGATCATGTACTTACAACTTATCATTGAAAGCCAACCCGGGTCAATAAACGCCAGTTTATCATAAGATATTATAAATCTCACCAAAGGAGAAAAAACTTGGCAAATAAAAACATAAAAAGAACATGCAAGGCTTTTCATGGGCTGCCAGGCCCAAAATCGAGGGTTTTCATGGGCTGCCAGGCCACCGAGTTAAACCATTTTTCGAAGCCTCTTAAGATGGACCTCACATTAACCAATCATCGTTTTAACTTTGACAAGTTCAGGGTCTATGAGATTGACTTGTCAAACGTTCGGCGGGTCATACCAAGATTACCTGGACGGAGTGGCTTACTTAAAAAGTCAGGATAACCTGGGGTTTTAGGTGAATACACCTGGCTTCCAAGCCCGGCTTGATAGCCTATTGCAAGTGTGTAAGCTCTTTGTTCTTTGAGAAGCAAAGAGCCCCCAAGCAACATTTGAGCTGTGCTTGGTGGGTGCCTATGTTTGAGTTGTGCTGTTGCAACACTCTCTTTGGCCCCACATGATTTCCTTTTGTCCTTAAGCCGATCAAGAGGTGTAGCTATGGTTCAAATACAACCAAGCCCCCAAGTGATTTCGCTAATGGCCTTATGCCAATCAAGAGGTGTAGCTATGGTTCGAATATGACCAAGCCCCCAAGTGATTTCCTTTGATATATGTGGCCTTATAAGCCAGATCAATGGGAAATAGAACTCCGCTTTATAAACAGAAGCCCCCATGTAACCACACATGAGGTAATAAAAACAACAGAGATTCCGCTTTAGCCGAGGCTCCGGTTTATTATATGGATCATAATATATACATTGTCATAAATATGTACATAAGAAAAGCCTGTGGCTCAAGTATAGTAAGGCCGAAGATGAGCTATATTCCACGGCCGTTGGGTCTCCTCCTCCGATTTATGTGAGTCTTTGTGCTCTCGAACATCAATAAGGTAGTATGATCCGTTGTGCAGATTTTGCTGACCACAAAAGGTCCTTCCCAAGGTGGGGACAACCTATGCATATCAGTCTGATCCTAGATGAGCCGGAGCACCAGATCACCTTCTTGAAAAGTTCTTGTTTTAACCCGGCGACTGTGATAACGTCGCAGGTCTTGCTGGTAAATCGCCGAATGAGCCGCTGCAATATCACGCTCCTCATCTAATAGGTCCAGTGAATCCTGATGTGCTTTCTCATTATCAGCTTCAAGATGAGCCGCCACACGGGGCGAGTCATGATGATGTCACTAGGGAGAACCGCCTCTGCTCCGTAAACCATGAAGAAAGGCGTGTAACCCATAGATCTATTCAGTGTGGTATTGATACTCCATAACAAAGAAGGTAACTCCACCCAACAACCCGGCGTCCGCTTTAAAGGAACCATAAGACGAGGCTTGATGCCTCTCAAAATTTCTTGATTGACTCTCTCTGCTTGACCATTACATTGGTGGTGAGCCACTGATGACACGTCAAGCCGGATGTGCTCACGTTGACAAAATTCTTCCATAGCACCCTTGGACAGATTAGTGCAATTATCAATTATGATGCTGTGTGGAAAACCAAAATGGAAGGTCACCTTTTTGATGAATTGAACCACTGTGGCTGCATCACACTTACTGACTGGCTCTGCCTCTACCCACTTGGTAAACTTATCAACCGCCACCAGTAGCTGGGTCTTCTTGTCCTTGGACCTCTTAAAGGGCCCAACCATATCCAGCCCCCAAGTTGCAAACGGCCAAGTGATTGGAATCATCCTTAATTCTTCAGCCGGAACATGAGCGCGGCGTGCAAACTTCTGACAACCGTCACACCTCTTTAACAAATCCTCAGCATCAGCATGAGCCATCAACCAATAGAAGCCATGACAAAAAGCCTTAGCTACCAAAGATTTTGAACCGGCGTGGTGACCACAATCTCCTTCGTGGATCTCACGCAAAATCTCACAGCCTTCTTGAGGAGACACACAACGCTGAAACGCCCCTGTTAGACTGCAATGATGTAACTCCCCATTGATAATGGTCATTGATTTGGATCGCTGGATTATCTTCATGGACAAGTCTTCATCCTCTGGTAACTTGCCCCAGTTCATGTACGCCAGGTATGGGACTGTCCAATCCGGGATAACGTGAAGAGCCACCACCAATTGAGCCTCCGAGTCAGGAACAACCAAATCCTCCTCTGTAGGTATCTTGACCGACGGATTATGTAGCACATCCGGAAAGACATTGGGCGGCACCGGTTTTGTTGAGAGCCTAAGCGACTTAAAGCATCCGTCGCTTCATTCTTTCGCCGGTCTATATGGTCAACCTGATAACCCTTGAAATGACCAGCCACTATGTCCACCTCTCGTCGATACGCCGCCATGAGTGGATCCTTGGAATCCCAAGTGCCAGACACCTGTTGAGCTACCAGGTCCGAGTCACCAAAGCACTTAACCCGGCTTAAATTCATCTCCTTGGCCATCCGAAGACCATGGAGCAAGGCCTCATATTCAGCTACATTGTTAGTGCAAGGGAACATTAAACGGAGAACATAACAAAACTTATCACCTCGTGGGGAAGTTAATACGACTCCAGCCCCCGAGCCCTCCAATTGTCTGGACCCATCAAAATGAATAGTCCAATAAGTGTTATCTGGCTTTTCCTCAAGTGCCTGCAACTCTGTCCAGTCATTGATGAAGTCCACAAGTGCTTGGGACTTGATTGCTGTGCGAGGCATATATTTTAACCCGTGAGGTCCAAGCTCAATAGCCCATTTGGCAGTCCGGGCAGTTGCTTCTCTGTTTTGGATGATATCCCCCAAGCGGGCAGAACTGACCACAGTGATAGGATGACCCTGAAAATAGTTCTTGAGCTTCCGGCTTGCCATGAAAACTCCATACACCAGCTTCTGCCAATGTGGGTACCTCTGCTTGGACTCAATAAGCACCTCACTGATATAATAAACCAGCCGTTGAACCGGATACTCTTTTCCGGCCTCCTTGCGCTCCACAACAATAGCCACACTAACAGTCCGGGCATTAGCAGCCACATATAACAACAAGGGCTCTTTATTAATAGGAGTAGCAAGGGCATGCAGCTCAGCTAGCTGCCACTTTAAACTCTCAAACGCTTCATTGGCAGCATCACTCCAAACAAAGTCATCCGTCTTCTTCAGCATCTGATACAAAGGGATGGCCTTCTCCCCTAATCGACAGATAAACCGGCTTAAAGCTGTAATCCGGCCTGCCAATCGTTGAACATCATTGACACACTTTGGCTTGGCTAGTGAAGTGATAGCTTTGATCTTCTCCGGATTAGCTTCAATGCCCCTGTTAGATACTAGAAAACCCAAGAGCTTGCCTGCCGGTACACCAAAGACACATTTAGCCCGATTAAGCATCATCTTATAAACTCGGAGGTTATCAAAAGTCTCCTTCAAGTCATCTATCAATGTTTCCTCCTTTTTGGACTTCACCACAATATCATCCACATAAGCATGAACATTGCGCCCGATCTGATTATGAAGACAATTCTGTACACAGCGATGATAAGTCGCCTGGGCACTCTTGAGCCCAAAACGCATAGATACATAGAAGAAGGCTCCAAAGGGAGTTATGAAAGCTGTCTTCTCCTAGTCCTTAACTGCCATTTTGATCTGATGATAACCAGAATAAGCGTCCAGGAAACACAAACGGTCACAACCCACCGTAGAGTCAATGATTTGATCAATACGAGGGAGAGCAAAGGGATCAGCTGGACATGCCTTGTTCAAATCTGTGTAGTCCACACACATACGCCAAGTGCCGTTCTTCTTAAATACCAGCACCGGATTAGCTAGCCATTCAGGGTGAAAGACCTCCACAATAAACCCTGCTTCCAAAATCCGGGCTACCTCCTCACCAATAGCCTTGCGCCTTTCTTCATTGAAGCGGCGGAGAAACTGCCTGACCGGTTTAAACTTAGGATCTATATTAAGAGTGTGCTCAGCGAGTTTCCTCGATACACCTGGCATGTCAGAAGGCTTCCATGCAAAGATGTCCCGGTTCTCACGGTTGAACTCGATGAGCGCACTTTCGTATTTCGGATCCAGGTTAGTGCTAATGCTGAACTGCCTGGATGAATCGCCTGGAATGAAGTTAACCAGCTTAGTCTCCTCGGCCGATTTAAACTTCAAAGCCGGATCATGCTCTGTAGTTGTTTTTTTAGAGAAGTCATATCTGCCGGATCAACATTGTCTTTGTAAAACATCAACTCCTTTGTTACACAAACCGACTCAGCATAGGCCACATCACCTTATTCACATTCCAAAGCAATCTTCCGGCTCCCATGCACTGTGATGGTCCCCTTATGACCCGGCATCTTAAGCTACAGATAAACATAACAGGGCCTTGCCATGAACTTAGCATAAGCCGGCCGTCCAAACAGGGCATGATATGGGCTCTTGATTTTCACCACTTCAAAAGTCAATGTTTCTGATCTTGAATCATGATCATCTCCAAAAGCAACCTCTAGAGCTATCTTACCAACTGGGTACGCTGATTTACCAGACACCACACCATGAAAGACGATGTTCGACGGTTTAAGATTTTTATCTTTCAACCCCATGCGACAGAAGGTTTCATAATAAAGGATACTAATACTGCTCCCTCCATCCACGAGTACCTTGGTGAACTTGTACCCCCCAACCTGAGGTGCCACCACTAATGCTAGGTGACCCATATTATCAACTCGGGGTGGATGATCCTCTCGACTCCACAAAATGGGTTGTTCAGACCAGTGCAAATAACGGGGCATTGCCGGTTCAACGGAGTTTACTGCCCTTTTATGAAGCTTCTGATCGCGCTTACACAAACTAGTGGTGAAGACATGATACTGCCCACTATTCAACTGCTTTGGATTACTCTGATAACCTGATTGTTGTTGCTGCTGACTCCCCTGATGATTATAACCACCCTGGTTGCCCTGACTGGCTTGATTGCCATGTCCAGTTTGGTTGCCTTGGAATTATGAACCGGAGCTGCCTCCACCATAACCCGACCCATGAAAACCGCCTCCTGAACCGCCAGGCGGTCCATGGTCATATTGAAAGAGATTTGAATTTTTGAACTCCCGCATAATGAAGCAATATTTTCAAAGGTGCGTACCTGGCCTTTCTTTCGACCCATGCTTTGGGCAAGGCTGATTTAATAGGCGCTCAAGATTGGGACCTGATCCTCCACCCCGCTGGGGCGGTTTACCCTTGCGGCATTGACCATTATCCTGGGTGTTGGTGTTAGCCATAAAGTCCAAGCTATTATCTTCCTTGCGCTTACCGTTGTTCCCATGACCCGCCGGGTTATGCTGCTGCCCGTTGGCACTGCCATTCTTCTTTCCCTTCCCCAGCTTTTCATCCTTAGACTCAGGGTCCTTGGTACTGTCCGAATCGGCATACTTAACCAGAGTTTCCATAAGCATTGCCATGTCATTGTAGTGATGCTTGAGCCTTCCCAACTTCAGTTTCAACGGCGTAAACCAGCAATTGCCTTCCAACGTCAAGACTGCTGTATCAGCATTGAGGCGGTCCGATGAATGCAAAATAGCTGAGACTCTCTTTACCCAATGGGTTGTGGACTCCCCGTCCTCTTGAACACAAGCGTCTAGGTCCACAATTGACATGGGCTGCTTACATGTATCTTTGAAATTCTGGATAAACCGGCTCTTTAACTCAGCCCATGATCCAATGGAGTAAGCTAGTAAACTTTTCAGCCAGGTACGAGTTGTTCCTTCCAGCATCATGGTGAAGTACTTGGCACATGCCGCATCATCCACATCCAGCATCTCCATCTCCATCTCATAGCTCTCGACCCTTGATTCGGGGGTAAATCGGTAGTGTAATTGGGCACCTTACGAGGACCTTTGAAATCCTTGGGCAGCCGCATGTTGCGTAAGGCCAGGGTGAGACACGACACCCCCAAAGAACTAAAAACCACACCTGATTCCAGTGAAGTGGTCGGACGAACCGGAGTAAGCTGACGAGCCGTGTATTGTGCTGCTAACTTGGCTTCTCGACCTGCTCGACCGTGATCCACCACATCCTGGGCATTAGCACCGCCACCCACCGGGTTATGCCCTCGTGGCGGGTTACGGTTTCGCGCACTGCTTGATACCGCCGGTTCATCAATATGCCTACTGTAGCTCCGACTTGGGCAGGGGGTTGAATGAATCCTCTCGCGACCGTATGAATAAGCCTGCTGTTGGGTCAAAGCTGTCTGAAGGAGCTCTCAAGCCCATCGTGTTTCAACTGCTACTAGAGACTCGCCTTCGATCGGGAGAGCTGCCAATCGTGAAGCGATGGCGACGATGTTATCCAACGGGTTAGAGTAATGACCCGGAGGCATTGAGGCCTGTTGTGGTAGGACATTGTTCTGACGAGGCGGATCCGTCGCGCGTGGCTGAACCGGCGCCCCCGTTCCAGGTGCCTCCGCCCGGTTTACCACTGGCTGGTTGCTGGTTCCTGCTCCTGGCGTGTTAAAGAGATTCCTCCCCTCGTAAACCGGAGGAAGGTGAGACCGGTACCTTCTCCTCATGACATCATTTGATGCGCTCTGATCCAGCATAAGCCGATAAGCCTGTGCGTCTAAATCGGCCCGCTCTGCGGCCATCCTGGTGTTCTCCGCTGCCAGATCTACCTTAGCTTGAGCTATCTGATCCTTCACCTTTGCGATTTCCGCGTTATGCTGATCCTGATTCACCGCGTTAACCTCAGCCGCCAGCAACGTTGCCAAAGTGTCGAATAAATCGGACAAAACCTGAACCGGCGCTGGTGCGGAGCCTCCTGCCCCAGCAGGTGTTGCAGCTACTGAATCGGAAATCATTGCCGCTGTGGTAGAAGAATGCTGCACCGACTGCGTACCAGCCATAAAGATCGCAACTCGGCTCGGCAGATCAGAGAGGTCCGGAATACTGTCACCATCGGAATCACCACTAATCCGGCCATCATGCAGCTGATACAGCGACTCGGTATCTCCGGTTAAAGACTCGTCATCAGAGTAAATGACAGTTTTGCCACCTGATACCGATCTATCCTCAGATTCCGCTCCGTGGATGACTCCCACGAAGGCACGCTTTACGGCAGGCTAAACTCGGGCAACTTGCATGTTGAGCCTTCTCAACAATGTCGGTGTAGATGTCCGACTCAAGGCCCGGTTTGCCGATTCCGCCAAAGGGGACCCGGTACCCATACTCAATCAAGCCGGCCTCGGGGCCCCAGCCTACTTTGTCGATGTAGAGCTTACCGCGACGACTCTTGGTCATCCGGCCCATAGCGTATCCCTTGAGTCCTTCGAAGCTGCCCTTCAAGAACTCAAAACCATCATGCGATAGCCCCACGGTGGGCGCCAACTGTCGTGGTTTTGTCATGGTAGATGTCCTAGTGAAAGGACTTAGTCATGGAGCCATCGCGACTGGTTAGCTTAAAGGGGTTAAGGCGGACAAGGGACGCAAGGAGTTATACTGGTTCGGCCCCTTACAATGAAGGTAAAAGCCTACTCCAGTTGTGATGGAGTTGCTAGGGTTTCGATGACCAGGGAGCGAATCCACTTTGCCTGGCTCCCGAGTTATTGTTTTTCATCCCAAAACCGCCGCCGGGTTGTCCCTTTATATACACAGGTTGATGCCCGATGGTTTACAGAATCCCAAGGCCGGCTCATAAACGTGCCCGGCTCGGTTTCTACCTTTCCTTGCCTTACAACATAAGTTACATATTATATGGCGGTTTATGCCTATGGGCTCTAATCCGCCTTTGGGCCCTGGGCCTTCATGTTAGATCTCCTCTATAAAGCGCCATACTTCTTGTCTTCATGGGCTTCAAATATGACTAACTCATTGTGGGCACAACCCAGCCCCTCATGGCCAGTTTATACTTAGTAGTAATATCCCCAACAATGACCGTAGTTTGAGGAGTTCATGTATTCAATATGTGTTAATGCTTTGGTCCGGTACTCTATTAAAAGGATGCCTTAATATCTCTTAGTTTCCAATAGGACCCCGCTGCCACGGGAGGGTAGGACAAAAGATGTCATGCAAGTTCTTTTCCATAAGCACGTATGACTATATTCGGAATACATGCCTACATTACATTGATGAACTGGAGGTGTGTCACACTATGTTATAACTGTTGCATGATTGACCGCATCCGACATAATTATCCATCATTGATCCATTGCCTACGAGCTTTTCATATATTGTTCTACGCTTATTTACTTTTCCGTTGCTACTGTTACAATCACTATAAGACCAAAACTGCTACCGTTACTTTTGCCACTATTACCACTACTATCATATTACTTTGCTACTAAATACTTTGTTGCAGATATTTAGTTTCTAGGTGTGGTTGAATCGACAACTCAGGTGCTAATACTTAAGAATATTATTTAGCTCCCCTTGTGTCGAATCAATAAATTTGGGTAGAATACTCTACCGTCGAAAACTTTTGCGATCCCCTATACTTTTGGGTTATCAAGACTATTTTCTGGCGCCGTTGCTGGGGAGCATAGCTCTATTCTTTGAGTCACTTGGGATTTATATCTGCTGGTCACTATGAAGAACTTGAAAGATCAAAGAACCAAGATTTTTCCCTCGACTACGAGGGGAGGTAAGGAACTGCCATCTAGCTCTGCACTTGATTCACCTTCTGTTTTGAGTAAACTTGCAACACCTACTCTAGCTATTCATTCTGATATGTCGCATGTTATTGATGATGCCACTTCTGCTTTGCATGATAGTTATGATGAAACTACTTCTATGCTTGATAATACTGTGCCACTAGGTGAATTTCTTGATAAACAACTGCCTAGGGCTAGAGAGAATGAAATTATTGAAACTGATAATATTGATGAAAGTGATGATGAAGATTCTCCCCCTAGATATGAATTGCCTGTTGTGCCTGAGGGTTATGTTATGGATGAAGAAACTGCTAGAGACTTCTAGCTTGCAATGATAGATCCGATCTTAAGAAATTATTAGCTAAGCTTAAAGAAAAGTCTTTGAATGCTAGAATGAAATATGACCCTGCTTTTGCTACTTCACCAATCTTTATTACTGATAAGAATTATGATTTCTCTGTCAATCCTGAGTAAATTACTTTGGTTGAATCTGATCCTTTTTATGGCTATGAATCTGAAACTGTTGTGGCACATCTTACTAAATTAAATGATATAGCCACCCTATTCACTAATATGAGAAAACTTGCTATTATTATATCCTTAAGTTATTTCCATTCTCATTAAAGGGTGATTCTAAAACATGGTTTAATTCTCTTGATCCTGGTTGTGTGCGTAGTCCCCAGGATATGATTTATTAATTCTCTGCTAAATATTTCCCCGCTCATAAGAAACAAGCCGCTTTAAAGGAAATATATAATTTTGTGCAAATTGAAGAAGAGAGTCTCCCACAAGCTTGGGAGAGGCTTCTCCAATAACTTAATGCTTTGCCTGATCATCCTCTCAAGAAAAATGAAATACTTGATATCATTTATAATGGACTAACCGATGCTTCTAGAGACTACCTAGATAGTTGTGCTGGTTGTGTTTTCAGGGAAAGAACTGTTGATCAAGATGAATTGCTATTGAATAATATGTTGACTAATGAAAATAATTGGACACTTCCTGAACCAACTCCTATGCCAACTCCAAAGAAAAGGGATATTCTATTTCTCAGTTCTGAAGATATGTAAGAGGCAAAGAAATCTATGAAAGAAAAAGGTATTAAAGCTGAAGATGTTAAGAATTTACCACCTATTGAAGAAATACAAGGTGTCGGTGTCAAAACCGGTGGATCTCGGGTAGGGGGTCCCGAACTGTGCGTCTAAGGCGGATGGTAACAGGAGGCACGGGACACGATGTTTTACCCAGGTTCGGGCCCTCTTGATGGAGGTAAAACCTACGTCCTGCTTGATTATTCTTGATAATATGAGTAGTACAAGAGTTGATCTACCACGAGATCAGAGAGGCTAAACCCTAGAAGCTAGCCTATGGTATGATTGTATGTTGTCCTACAGACTAAAACCCTCTGGTTTATATAGACACCGGAGGGGGCTAGGGTTAGACAAGGTCGGTTACAACAGAGAAGATATACATATTCGTATTGCCTAGCTTGCCTTCCACGCGAAGGAGAGTCCCATCCGGACATGAGACTAAGTCTTCAATCTTGTATCCTCATAGCCCAACAGTCCGGCCAAAGGATATAGTCCGACTGTCCGGAGACCCCCTAATCCAGGACTTCCTCAGTAGCCCCTGAACCAGGCTTCAATGACGATGAGTCTGGCGCGCAGTGTTGTCTTCAGCATTGCAAAGCGGTTTCCTCCTCCGAATACACCACTGAAGAGTTTGAATACAAGGATAGTGTCCGATCCTGCAAAATAAGTTCCACATACCACTGTAGAGAGAATAATATTTCCACAAATCTAATCTGCTGACACGTTTTGGCAGCATGACATCACGCCATGGCCCGGTAATTATTCGAACCATTTTTCTTTAACCAGCCCCGCACATAACGCGAGGCAGTTTCTTGACACGTCTTGTCAAAGCAGAGATCGTGCTCCTCTTATTAGAGGATTCCCATCAATACGGGCGTGGGTAACCCAACCGTGCCACCAATTATGGCGCTTGGGGGATAAGCGAGTTTTACCAGGCTAGTGGGGGGCGTATAGTTTCGTCCGCCCTTATAAAGGGATAAGGTCTCACCTTTTTCTACCCACGCCTTCTTCCTCCTTTGCTCATCCATTCTCGCGCACTCGAGCTCCAACGCCCAATTCCACATCCTTCTCCTCAACTCTCTCCAAACATGTCCGGAGCGGGAGGCAAGTGGATGGCATCCTCCATCACGGAGGGGCACATCAAAAAACTTCATGGAGCTAGATACTTAGCCGCGGATATCACGCACCGGCTGCCAGCCGCGGGGCAGGTTGTCCCTACCCCGGAACCTCACGAAAGGGTGGTTTTCCTCCCCCACTTCATCCGTGGACTGGGGTTTCCCCTTCATCCATTCGTCCGCGGCCTCATGTTCTATTACGGGCTAGACTTTCATGATCTGGCCCCGAATTTCATCCTCAACATCTCGGCGTTCATCGTCGTGTGCGAGACTTTCCTTCACATCTGGCCCCACTTCGGCCTGTGGATGAAGACCTTCAATATCAAGCCGAAGGTGGTGGATGGCCAACAGGCGGAATGCAGCGGAGCCATGGTGGGAAAAATGCCCAACGTTGTATGGCTCGAGGGCTCCTTCGTGGAGACCATAAAGGGGTGGCAATCGGGGTGGTTCTACATCACCGAGCCGCGCGACACCAACTGGGTGGCGGCCCCTGAGTTTCGATCCAGAATCCCCACACGGCTCACTTCCTGGAAGGAGAAGGGCCTGTCCTTGGGTTCATCGGTGGAGCTGGACAGACTCCAGAAGTGTATCCGGAACATGATAAGCAAGAAAATCAAGCTTGTCAACATAGTCCAGGTCATGCTCTTCCGCCGGATCGTCCCGTGTCAACAACAGGCTTTCAACTTGTGGGAGTTCGACCCGGCCCAGCACCAGACTCTACGCGAGCTCTTCGACATGATGCATAAGGACGTCTGGAAGGTGCTGTTCAAGGGCGCCGAGGTCCCTCCTTCTCTTATCGAGGACCGCGGGCTAAGCACGAAGCACACTGCAAATCTGGTAAGTTCTGTACAATTGGTAGGGTATTTATTTCCCATAGCTTAACCATGTGCGGGGTCTGAGCTCCCATGCCTTTGACAGGACTGGGTGGAGACATCGGAGCAGATTAACTATCTGGCCCCTTTGCCCGAAGACCCTGCGGACGCTCTCCTGATGGAGATGCAGACTCCGGCTCCTTATGAGGTGCCGGATAAGACCAAGAAGAAGGCCAAGGGAACCCGAAAGAGTTCCCGCGCCAGGTGGTATCGTACTCATCGTCCGATAACACCGAGACACCCGCCTCCCGTGAAAATGAGGAGAAGTAAGATGAAGATTCTCCCCCTCCAGCCGGGGGAGATAAGAAAAGGAAGGCCGCCCCAATCGGGGAGGCTGAAGGGTCCAAGAAGGGAAGGACTCTCCTTCCGGACCGCTCCACCACCGCCGCTAACGGCGAAGATGAGTGGCTGCTCAGGGCCAAGCCCCTGGCGAAGTTATAAGTACTCGGATACTAGAGTAACTCATAGCATACCTTTGTCGCACTACTTCTCCTAACGTCGAATATGATTATGCAGTCCGCCCCAAGCCCATATCGATGTATCATCATCGGACGGTTCCTTGGACTCGTCGGACATGAATAGTGATACACTTCCCACCGCCTCCTCTCCTTGCCCCATGGACAATGCCGAGGTATTGTCTCAAGGGGCACCGAGCCGGGGGGGAGACAGTCCCGAAGGCGCCTCAAGGCGACCTTCCGAACTCCAGGAGCAAAGGGAGAAAGGCTCTCGGGAGCTCCACGTTCGGCTCTCAGCCGAACACTGCGCCGGAACCTCCAGTGGTTCCGGACTCAGGCAGGCGGCCCCCTTCCAAAAGGGGCAAGCCGCCCGTGCCGGTGACCTCTGTCCATCTAGAGGCACCGGACAACCTGCTGGGAGCGCTTCGCGGTGCTTCCATCGACGAAGAGCACCGCACTATTATGAGTGCGGTGACTAAGAAGGTTCAGTCCGCCAAGAGCGGACTGACTGAAGCCTGTGCCAGCCTTCTAACAGGCTTTGAGGTAAGTATTTAAAATAGAGGAAAAGTATTACCGCATAGACAATAGTCCCTGATACTTTGTTTGGTGTTCACAAAGAAAAGCCGAATAGAGGATCAAATAATATCTGCAGGAGTCTAATATAAGTATGTCTGTATGCGTATGCAGGCTTCGTTGCTGACCTCTGCCGCACTGACTGCGGAGGTCGCCACACTGAAGCGGGACCTCGAGGGGTCCGAGAAAGAGCTCGGCCTTGCCAAGAGGCAGCTCGAGGAGAACAAAGGTAAGTAATACCTTGTCTATATATAAAAGAAAATGTGGTTGCGAAATGACAGGATCATCATGAATGTGCCAGGGGCCACGACCGAAGTGGCGGCCCTGAATCAAGCGCTATCCGAGGCCTAAAACAAAGTGGCCAAGGAGCGCACCGAGTGGGAAAAGCAAGAGGCACGGGTGGGCGAGGTGCAGCAAGAGCTCCAGGCTCTCATGATGAAGCACAAGGCTTTGGAGCTTGACTCGAAGACGCGCGAGTCTAAGCTTGCCGCGGCCCTTGAGAGCGCAAAGAATGCCAAGGCTGAAGCCCAAAAGGCCCTCCAGGAGGTTGAGGCGATGAGGAAGATAGCGGCGGGTAAGGCATTCAATATGCAAAGCAAGCATGTGCAAGTAAATTACTTGTTACTTACCCGAGTTCGAAGCTCTCCATATTTGCCCCGCAACATGTCGGATGCCGCGGAATATTAACAGGTCGAGGAGGGAAGCTCGACGGAGAAGTTGTTCTGGTCTCAGTATACTAGGACCGAACACCCGATGCCTATGAGCGACCAGCTGAAGCAACTGGTCGAGCTGCACAAGGCGGCCGAACAGGCCATGAAGGGCTTTATAGTCCGGATGTGGCCTGGCGACTCCCTTCCCAACAGCTACTTCGGCCTTGTGAGGCGGCTTGTGGAGGCCTGCCCACGGCTAGAAGTCATCAAGCGGTCCGTCTATATCGAAGGTGCCCGCCGGGCTTTTGCTCGTGCAAAGGTGCACTGGGCCAAGATGGACGCTGAGAAGCTGGTGAAGGAGGGGCCGCCGCAGGGCAAGGAGCATCGCCACCCCGAAATGTGTTATGAGGGTGTCCTGAAGGGTGCCCGTATTGTGGCGGACGAGTGTGCGAAGGATGTAATTTTTGAATGAACTTGCTCGTGTGATCCTGTATTATGAAAACTTGTTCATATACGCTATGCAACGCTTGTTTGAATTTAAAATATTACCTTCTGTGTGGCTGTTTATCAAATCTGAGAGATGGCTAGTCGTCGGCTTCTGCCCCCATGCCATGAGTGCTGGGGTGTTCGGGGTAAACCCGAGCACTCTTTTTCCCATTGTTGGGTCCTTCGAGGGAGGTGCTCAGCACAACGAACAAGGCAACCGGACTATAATGCTTTATCACTCTCACTTAGCCATAGAATTCTACAATTTTAAATTTTGGCGAAGCCCCTAGTATTCGGAAGTCCGAATTCGAGGCGCTATACATGCCTTAAGCCGGACAAAGCCGACTCCTCACTCTAAGCGGCATAAGTCTTTAGGACTCGAGACCTCTCAAACAGCGACCAGCTCTCGCCTTATCATGATAGTCAGTTTTAGCTTAGCTAAGCTGAACCGGGGCACAATCGTAGTAGTTCTCCCAGTGCTACCTTAGCCAATATAGCGGAACGTAAGGTACCAAAACATGGGAGCCGCGCAAACCCAACTATTGACCCAAGACATGATTCGGAGCTGATGCATATAATGTTATAAGTTCGGGGTGCCGCACTGTCGAAAGTGTTCGGACTTCTCACGCCGTATTATGGGGTATGCTTAAGCCCCTGGCATATTGGCCGTACCAGAGTGTACGGGTGTTGAATGTCATGAATGAACACATACATATATAAAAAAAGAAGAATAGATAATGTGATAATAGTCTAGTGCTATGCATTGTTTATTCAAAAAGGTGCGTTGAAGCAGAATGATACAAGTAGTGCGATAAGCGAAAAGTAGGACTATTTGACATGTCCCCTCCAAGGGCAAGCTGAGGAATGGTATTTAAAACAGGTATTTTACTCTTTATCAGAAGCCACCTGGGAGTTTCGTGGTGCGACGTAGCTTTCTACCTCCTTGGTTGTTGCATCATGTGTCCGGCAATCCTACTGCCGGACCGGGTTTCCAGAGATTAAAGTCCTGAAAGAGAGAAAAATAACAAAGCGGGAAGCCCCTAGTGCGGTTGAGCCGCGTCCTGGGGTGTGTCGTAGTCGTGCCCCCTCCCCACCTGTGCCCATGGTATTTTTAATGCGTAATTATGTACGCGTGGCACGGATTTTGCCGTTTGGCTGGGACTGGGGTGGGGGCACATTGCTATGCGAGCTCGGAACATGCCAGGCGGTCTTGTTGCCGATTACTCCGGGCGCGCTTGAAGGTGTCCGGGTCCTTAATCGCCGAACTGGTGGATTGCCTTAAGAGGCTGCTTTGCGCTTCTGCTGTGAGGGCCGCAGTGTGCTCCTCCGTGCCGAGAGAGTGCTCTGTGTTTCCATTGACTGTGATGACCCCCCGAGGTCCTGGCATCTTGATCTTGAGGTATGCATAATGCGGTACCGCATTGAATCTCGCAAATGTGGTTCGCCCGAGCAGTGCATGGTAGCCACTGCGGAACGGGACTATATCGAAGATTAACTCCTCGCTTCGGAAGTTATTCAGGAATCCGAAGACCACTTCCAGCTTGACTGAGCCTGTGCAATGGGCCTCTACACCTGGTATGACGCCTTTGAAGGTCGTTTTTGTGGGTTTGATCCTTGAGGGGTCTATACCCATTTTACGCACTGTGTACTGATAAAGCAGGTTCAGGCTGCTGCCGCCATCCATAAGGACTCGAGTGAGGTGAAATCCGTTAATGATTTGGTCTAGGACCAGTGCAGCGAATCCTCCATGATGGATACTAGTGGGGTGGTCCCTGCGATCGAAGATGATCGGACAGGAGGACCATGGGTTGAACTTTGGGGCGACTGGCTCCAACGCATATACGCCCCTTAGCGCATGCTTCCGCTCCCTCTTGGAGATGTGGGTTGCATATATCATGTTCACCGTCCGCACTTGTGGGGGGAACCTCCTCTGTCCTCCGGTGTTTGGCTGCCGGGGCTCCTCCTCGTCATTGCTATGTGACCCCTTATCTTTGTTTTCGGCATTTAACTTGCCGGCCTGCTTGAACACCCCATAATCCCTGTTGGTGTGGTTGGCTGGCTTGTCGGGGTGCCGTGTATTTAGCACGAGCGATCGAGTATATGGTCCAAACTGGACGGGCCCGGAGTGCTTCTTTTGAATGCCTTTTTCCGCTGACCGGGTTTAGAGCCTTTGAATCTGGCATTGACTACCGTATCTTCGGTATTGTCGTTGTTGATGCGGCGCTTGTGTTTCTTGTGACGTGACCTGCCATTGCCATCCTTGGTATCCGAAGTACCATGGTTATTTGATATGTTATTGCTGCGAGCCAGCCAGCTGTCCTCTCCCGCACAAAAGCGGGTCATGAGTGTCGTGAGGGCTGCCATAGATTCCGGCTTCTCTTGGGCGAGGTGCCGGGCGAGCCACTCATCGCGGATGTTGTGCTTAAAAGCTGCTAGGGCCTCTGCATCCAGACAGTCGATGATTTGATTTTTCTTTCAGGAACCGTGTCCAGAATTGCCTGGCCGATTCCACTGGCTGCTGAATTATGTGGCTCAAGTCATCGGCATCTGGTGGTCGCACATAAGTTCCCTGGAAGTTGTCGAGGAATGCGGCTTCCAGATCTTCCCAAGAGCCAATGGACTCTGCTGGCAAGCTGTTGAGCCAATGCCGAGCTGGTCCTTTGAGTGTGAGTGGGAGGTATTTGATGGCGTGTAGATCGTCACCGCGGGCCATGTGGATGTGCAGGAGGAAGTCCTGGATCCATACCGCAGGATCTGTTGTGTCGTCGTATGATTCAATATTTACGGGTTTGAAACCCTCTGGGATTTGGTGATCCATTACTTCGTCTGTGAAGCATATGGGGTGTGCGGCGCCTCTGTACTGGGCTATATCACGACGCAGCTCAAATGATTCTTGTCCGCTGTGTTCGGCCCGGCCGGATTTACTTTTACTGTATCCGGCGTGACGGTTATCGTCTCGCATAGTGGCGCACCCTCATGATCCGTAGATCGATCTTGCGTGTTTTGCTTTGTCCTCCAATATGTCTCACAGGTCTGGTGTATTTCCCCATGCCTTGTCATTTTTATTTGCGTGGCGTCGGGGTGCGGGCAGAGTTTTTGGCTGAAATGCCTCTCTGTCGTGGCCACGAGGTGGCCGATCAGCCGCATCATATGCTGGAGATGTAGGCTTTAATGCTTCCTCCTCCAGTCGGGGTAGCAACCTGCGCTTTGGGTAACTCTTGGAGGGGCGTTCGAGTTCATATTCCTCGGCCGCAAGGACTTCAGTCCATCTGTCAGCTAGCAAATCTTGATCAGCTAGAAGCTGTTGCTCCTTTTTCTTAAGGCTATTTGCCATGGCTATAAGCTGGCGCTTGAAGCGCTCTTGTTCGACGGGATCCTTAGGCACGACGAATTCATCATCGTCGAGGCTTGCCTCATCTTCGGAGGGAGGCATGTAATTATCATCCTCTGCCTCTCCATCTGCCGCTCTCTCGGGAGGGCTGGCTTCTCCATCCTCCTGCCCTAAATCTTGCTGGAGGGGATTGTTGTTTTCTTCAGCACTGTCCGGAGTGCTATTATCTCCTATGCCGGTGTCACCGCTTTTGCTTTGGCGAGACATAGAACGGCGCCGCTGACGTCGGCGCTTGGGTTGCTTCTTGGAGGGGTCATCCTCCGCTGTCCCTTCGCCATTGCCTTCTTTGGGTGTGTCCACCATATATATGTCATATGACGAGGTGGCTGTCCAGTGCCCTGTGGGCAGTGGTTCTTGTTCGCCTCCTGCATGGTCGTACATGCCGTCGATGTCTTGGGAGTCAAAGTCAAGCATGTCGGTCAAATTGTTGACAGTGGCTACTAAGTGGGTGGTGGGTCGGCGGCGAATTTCTTCGTCATCCGCATCCCAATCCTGCCGGACATAGTTCGGCCAGGACTCTCCTGACAAGGAGAGAGACCTTAATGAGTTCAGTATGTCACCGAAGGGCGAGTGCTGAAAGATATCCACGGAGGTAAACTCCATGATCGGCGCCCAGTCGGATTCGATAGGCACGGGCACAGGCGGTTTGGAGTTCGTGGCCGGGGAAGGATCCGGCAGCTTGGCATCACAGCTCTCGTGAAGGGTAAGGTTGATACTCGGCACGATCGCCGCTGAGGATATGGCCTCCGTGGCGGGGTCTATCCGCCCGTCCATGGATGGCGCAACTGGCTCCGAATTGAGGGTCGGAGTGGTTGTCGGTGCGATCTCCTGAACACCATCTGATGGTAGAGCTATATGATGCTCATCGTGACCTTGTGGCGCATTAGGCAGGGGCTCGAATCCGTCGAAGATCAAGTCTCCGCGGATATCGGCCATGTAGTTTAAGCATCCAAACCTGACCTGGTGGCCAGGGGCGTAACTCTCGATCTACTCCAGATGGCCAAGCGAGTTGGCCTGCAGTGCGAAGCCACCGAATACAAAGATCTGTCCAGGGAGAAAAGTTTCACCCTGGACTACATCGCTATCGATGATCAAAGGAGCCATCAAGCCTATCGATGACAACACAGAGGAACTCTCAACGAAAGCACCAATGTCGGTGTTAAAACCGGCGGATCTCGGGTAGGGGGTCCTGAACTGTGCGTCTAAGGCGGATGGTAATAGGAGGCAGGGGACACGTTGTTTTACCCAGGTTCGGGCCCTCTTGATGGAGGTAAAACCCTACGTCCTGCTTGATTATTCTTGATAATATGAGTAGTACAAGAGTTGATCTACCACGAGATCAGAGAGGCTAAACCCTAGAAGCTAGCCTATGGTATGATTGTATGTTGTCCTATGGACTAAAACCCTCCGGTTTATATAGACACTGGAGGGGGCTAGGGTTACACAAGGTTGGTTACAACAGAGGAGATATACATATCTGTATTGCCTAGCTTGCCTTCCACGCCAAGGAGAGTCCCATCCGGACACGAGAATAAGTCTTCAATCTTGTATCTTCATAGCCCAACAGTCCTGCCAAAGGATATAGTCTGGCTGTCTGGAGACCCCCTAATCCAGGACTCCCTCACATGGTCTTGATAACCCGACACATGTAGTAAAGGTAAATTCTCTCTATAGATTTGATGAAGGTGATATTCCTTGTAATAAGTCTGCTAGCCAATGCTTGGATGAGTTTGATAATTTTATTGTTAAACAAGAAAACTTCAATGCTTATGTTGGTAGACAATTGAAACACAATGCTGATATGCTTGAACACTTGAGTGATTATGTCTAGAGTTAAAGGTGAACTTAAATTTATTAGTAAACATGCTTCTGTGGTGACCACTCAAGTATAACAAGTGCTTAAAGCTCAGAATGATTTGCTCAATGAATTAAATAATAAGAAGAATGATAATGCTGTTAGAGTTGTGACTAGAGGAGGTAAAATGACTCAGGAACCTTTGTATCTTGAGGGCCACCCCAAGAGAATTGAGCAAGATTCTCAGAGAGCTAATGTTGATACACCTAGTCCTTCAAAGAGGAAGAAAAATAAAAATGATACTAGTGAACCTGTTGTTGACACACCTGAGAATCCCAATGATATTTCTATTTCTGATGTTGAAACACAATCTGGTAATGAACATGAACCTAGTGATAATGTTAATGATGATGTTCATGTTGATGCTCAACCTAGCAATAATAATGATGTAGAAATTGAACCTGTTGTTGATCTTGATAAGCCACAATCAAAGAATCAACGTTATGTTAAGAGAGACTTCGTTGCTAGGAAACACGGTAAAGAAAGAGAACCATGGGTTCAGAAACCCATGCCTTTTCCTCCTAAACCATCCAAGAAAAAGGATGATGAGGATTTTGAGCGCTTTGCTGAAATGATTAGACCTATCTTTTTGTGTATGCGTTTTACTGATATGCTTAAAATGAACCCTTATGCTAAATACATGAAAGATATTGTTGCAAATAAAAGAAAGATACCGGAGGCTGAAATTTCCACCATGCTTGCTAATTATACTTTTAAGGGTGGAATACCAAAGAAACTAGGAGATCCAGGAGTACCAACTATACCATGCTCTATTAAAAGAAACTATGTTAAAACTGCTTTATGTGATCTTGGAGCCGGTGTTAGTGTTATGCCTCTCTCTTTATATCGTAGACTTGATTTGAATAAGTTGACACCTCTGAAATATCTTTGCAAATGGCCGATAAATCAACTGTTATACCTGTCGATATTTGTGAGGATGTGCCTGTTGTGGTTGCAAACGTTACTATTTTAACGGACTTCTTTATTCTTGATATTCCCGAGGACAATAGTATGTCGATTATCCTTGGTAGACCCTTTTTAATACTGCAGGGGCTGTTATTGATTGCAACAAAGGCAATCTCATTTTTCATGTTAATGGTAATGAGCATACGGTACACTTTCCGAGGAAACAACCTCAAGTCCACAGTATCAATTCTATTGGAAAAATTACAACGATTACTATTGGAGGTTTTGAATTTCCTCTTCCTACTTTCAAGAAGGAATATGATATTCTTATTATTGGGGTCACGCATATCCTCGTTGAGGTAACCTAGTGTTATTCGAAAATTCTCCGGTTTCATGTTATTCGAAAAGAGTTTGTTAACAAGTCTTGATCAACCTTGTTACTGGATTCCTTTTGATGAGCATGACATGGATGAATTTAGAAAACACAACTCTATGTACCCTCTTTTTACTTTCTATTATTTATATTAAATAAATCAAAAATAGTATTTGCTGTCTGTTTTGTGAATTATCCATGCAATAAAAAATACCCCAAAAATAAAAGTTCTCCAAATGCCCTGAAAATTTAATATTATTTTTTCTAGAATATTTGAGAATATCTGGCACTGAACACACCAGGGGGACCCACCATGTGCCTATGAGGGTGGAGGGCGCGCCCACCCCCTGGGCGCGCCCCCTGCCTCGTGGACCCCACGTGGGTCCCCTCCACTTATTCCAACACCCACACACTCCCTCTTCCTCCCAAAAAATCACTAGCCATCTCAAACCCGAGTTATAGCTCATCTTGCTGCCATTTCCGATCTCCTTGCTCAAAGCACCATTCACAAAACTGCTTTGGGGGATTGTTCTTCGGTATGTGACTCCTGTAATGGTCCAATTAGTTTTTGTTCTAGTGCTTTATTCGTTGCAAATTTTTGCTTCTTAGGTGACCCTGTTCTTTAGCTTCCATGTCAAATTTATATGGTTCTAAGTAGTTCTAATGCATGATATTGCCTCTAGGCACTTACGGGAGTAGTTCCTATCAATTTTGTTGAGTTTGGTTCACTTTATTTTTGAGTTACTAGAAATTTCAGAAATTTTCAAAGGAAGAAATATGTTTAGGAAAATGTACCAAGGTGGTTCCTCAAGGAAGGAAGGACCAAGGCCCGCGATACATGAGCCGGACCATGAACTACCAAGAGAAGCTCAAGTGCGGCCTTGTGAATGGCCGTCAGAAAATTTCATGGTACAGGCAGGAATTAAGGAGGAATTTAAAGCATATGTGCGTAACGCTGACCTTGAGAGCTTCGAGTCAGATAAGTGCTGTCAGTACCTCTATTTAACCGATTCATTTGTGAGAAGGTTTAAATTTACATCTCACGCAATTCTCAAACTGTCATGTTTGATATTTATGATAAATCTTATACCATGGACTTAGAAGATTTTAATACTGCTTGTAAACTCCCTTATTGGGGTAGTGCTAGTGAGCCTCGCAAATCTGAATATAAAGACTTTCTTGCTAGTATAACTGTGGGGGAATCTAGGGAGATCATGCAAGCTACTATCGGGAGCATTCATTGCCCTGCCATACATTAGTTTGCTCTCTTTATATGTAGATGCATTAATGGTAAGGACGAGGCATGTCACATGTGCGTTCCCGATCTTAGTTTTCTCAAGAGTGCTGTATTAGGAGATAGACAATATAACTTGGGGGCCATTGTTGCACGTAGGTTGCATAATAATAGTATTAATGGAGATTTCTTTGGTGGAATTTATGCAACCCGTTTAGCTGATTTTCTTGTGATACCCATACGTGGAGATGATATTGAGTTGCCTCCAGCTTATTTAGATTATAATGCTATGGTTCGTCATCATTTTGTTGAGAGGAACGATTTGTCCCTCCAGTACTGACTAATCTTTGACAGACGTACCTATCATGTCACTCTCCCTGCTCCTACTTTCTTTGAATTTCAGGCAAAAGGGAGATATGTTATAACCAGGGAGGAAGCAAACGAATACGAGAGGAGGACGGAGGCAGCCCACCTCCAAGCTGCAGCCCTTTAGGCAGTAGCTGATGCATCTCAGTACGAACCCAGCTTGGGGGAGAACGTATTTCTCAACGACATTACATTCATGTTCACACACTCATGTTAGTTGTCAGTACTCATACTTTTTCATTGTATCATCCATGCTAGTTTTTTTAAGCTTTCTTCTTGTGCATTTGAAAAACCTTAAGAAAAAAATAAAAAAAATTAGTTGTAGCTTTTAGCTAGTTTACTTTTCATGCATGTAGTAGCAGTAATTAAAAAGAAAACCCAAAAAGATTTATCGTTCTTCTTTTGCTTGTTGGGAGCTTTCCCATGTAAATAGTTTTGTTCCTTTCCGTTACTTTGGGGGTCGAGAGGAGAAGACCACGATGAAATTGTTGAGTGGCTCTTATATGCATTGTTGTTGATCTAACAAAGAGCCCATATTACCTTGTCTTCTCCCTTGAATTGAACGCTTGCAGATTCCAGCTTAGTCCAATGCACGTGCACTATTATTATTATCCACACTATTCAGTCGTGCAAGTGAAAGGCAATAATGACGATATATGATGAACTGATTGAGATGAGAAAAGATGGTATGAACTCGACCTCTCTTGTTTTTGTAAATATGATTAGTCCATCGTTCCTGATTCAACCTATTATGAATGAAACATGTTTGCAATGACAATTAGAGATGATAGTTGCTTATGCCATGCTTAATTTGCTAGGAGTTTATAATGGTTTACCTTGCGTGCCAACATGCTATTAAAATGGTTGTGATGTGGTATGATAGGGTGGTATCCTCCTTTGAACGATTCGAGTGGCTTGACTTGGCACATGATCACGCATATAGTTGAAACAGAATCAACATAGCCTCCACGATATTTATGTTCATGGTGAATTATATCCTACTCATGCTTGCATTCAGTGTTAATTAATTTTAATGCATGATCATGACTGTTGTCGCTCTCTAGCTGGTCGCTTCCCAGTCTCTTTCTAGCCTTCACTTGTACTAAGCAGGAATACTGCTTGTGCATCCAATTCCATAAACCCCAAAGTTATTCCATATGAGTCCACCATACCTTCCTATATACGGTATCTACCTACCGTTCCAAATAAATTTGTATGTGCCAAACTCTAAACCTTCAAATAAACATTCTGTTCTATATGCTCAAATAGCTCATGTATCAACTAGGGCTGTCTGTATCCTCCATGCTAGGCGGGTTATTCTTAAGAGGAGTGTACTCCGCTCCTCACACATGAGAAGATGGCTGGTCACCGGGATGCCCAGTCGCATGCTCAAATCAAATCAAAATAATTGCAAACAAAACTCCCCCAGGATTGTTGTTAGTTGGAGGCACCCGTTGTTTCGGGTAAGCCATGGATTGATGCTTGTTGGTGGTTGGGGAGTATAAACTTTACCATTCTTCTTGGGAACCGCCTATAATGTGTGTAGCATGGAAGATATCGAGATCTCTCGGTTGTTATGTTGACAATGAAAGTATACCGCTCAAAATATTATTCATCTCTATTTCAAAATCGAGCTCTGGCACCTCTACAAATCCTTGTTTCCCTCTGCGAAGGGCCTATCTATTTACTTTTATGTTGAGTCATCATCCTCTTATTAAAAAGCACCAGTTGGAGAGCACCGCTCTCATTTGCATGTATTATTGTTAGTTTACATTGAGTATGACTTGACTAGATCTCTTTTACCATGAATTACAATTTCCAGTCAGCCCTTGATCTTTAAAGGTGCTCTGCATTTATGTTTTGCGGTCTCAGAAAGGGCTAGCGAGATACCATCTTGTTATATCATATTATGATTGTTTTGAGAAAGTGTTGTCATCTGAGATTTATTATTATTGCTCGCTAGTTGATTATGTCATTGATATGAGTAAACATGAGACCTAAATGTTATTGCGAATATGGTTAGTTCATAATCTTTGCTGAAAACTTGAATGGTGGCTTTACATATTTACAACAACAAGAGCAAACATAGTTTATAAAAGTTTTTCTTTATCACTTTCAGTTTATCAACTGAATTGCTTGAGGACAAGCAAAGGTTTAAGCTTGGGGGAGTTGATACGTCTCCGTCGTATCTACTTTTCCAAACACTTTTGCCCTTGTTTTGGACTCTAACTTGCATGATTTGAATGGAAGTAACCCGGACTGACGTTGTTTTTAGTAGAATTGCCATGGTGTTATTTTTGTGCAGAAATAAAAGTTCTTGGAATGACCTGAAAATCAACGGAGATTATTTTTGGAATATATAAAAAATACTGGCGAAAGAATCAAGGCCAGGGGGCCCACACCCTGTCCATGAGCGTGGGGGCGCGCCTACCCCCTTGGGCGCACCCCCTGCCTCATGGGCCCCTTGGTGCTCCACCGACCTCAACTCCAACTCCATATATTCGTGTTCGGGGAGAAAAAATAAGAGAGAAGGATTCATCGGGTTTTACGATACGGAGCCGCCGCCAATCCCTAATATCTCTCGGGAGGGCTGATCTGGAGTCCGTTCAGGGCTCTAGAGAGGGGAATCTGTCGCCATCGTCATCATCAACCTGCCCCATCACCAATTTCATGATGCTCACCGCCGTGCATGAGTAATTCCATCGTAGGCTTGCTGGACGGTGATGGGTTGGATGAGATTTATCATGTAATCGAGTTAGTTTTGTTAGGGTTTGATCCCTAGTATCCACTATGTTCTGAGATTGATGTTGCTATGACTTTGCTATGCTTAATGCTTGTCACTAGGGCCCGAGTGCCATCATTTCAGATCTGAACCTAACATGTTTTCATGAAATATATGTGAGTTCTTGATCCTATCTTGCAAGTCTATAGTCACCTATTATGTGTTATGACCCGTTAACCCCGAAGTGACAATAATCGGGATACTTATCATGATGACCATAGTTTGAGGAGTTCATGTATTCACTATGTGTTAATGCTTTGTTCCGGTACTCTATTAAAAGGAGGCCTTAATATCCCTTAGTTTCAAATAGGACCCCTCTGCCACGGGAGGGTAGGACAAAAGATGTCATGCAAGTTCTTTTCCATAAGCATGTATGACTATATTCGGAATACATGCCTACATTACATTGATGAACTGGAGCTAGTTCTGTGTCACCCTATGTTATAACTATTGCATGATTAATCGCATCCGACATAAGTATCCATCATTGATCCATTGCCTACGAGCTTTTCATATATTGTTCTACGCTTATTTACTTTTCTGTTGCTACTGTTACAATCACTATAAAACCAAAACCGCTACCGTTACTTTTGCCACTGTTACCACTACTATCATATTACTTTGCTACTAAATACTTTGCTGCAGATATTAAGTTTCCAGGTGTGGTTGAATTGACAACTCAGCTGCTAATACTTAAGAATATTCTTTGGCTCCCTTGTGTCGAATCAATAAATTTGGGTTGAATACTCTACCCTCGAAAACGGTTGTGATTCCCTATACTTGTGGGTTATCAGCTAGTTTGACTATGGTAAGAGGTCTTCTATCACTACTGCAGGATGCTGCTAACGCGACACTACAATCAGAGACCCTTCGACGAAACTGTGTATAATGCATTAATCACAAATGAAGATGTAACAAAACCGTCAAAAAAGATACAAAACATTTTCGATGGCGAAGACATCAAACACGATTCAGATTGTAGTTGTGTGTGCGATGGGTGGCATACAATTCACTCGAATGAACTTGTAGGATCAAAACTATGTCTAGAGGGGTGTGATTAGACCACTTGACCAAATAAAAATCTAACATTTTCCCAATTTTAGTTGTGGGCAGATTTTAGCTATTAGCACAAGTCAAGCAATCAACCTACACATGCAATTCTAAGAGTGTAGCAGCGGAAAGTAAAACATTGCATATGAAGGTGAAGGGAAGGGTTTGGAGAAGGCAAGTGCAATGGAGACACGAAGATTTTTGGCGTGGTTTTGATAGGTGGTGCTATCGTACGTCCACATTGATGGAGACTTCAACTCATGAAGGGTAATGGCTGCGCGAGTCCACGGAGGGCTCCACCCATGAAGGGTCCACGAAGAAGAAACCTTGTCTATCCCACCATGGCCATCGCCCACGAAGGACTTGTCTCACTCGGGTAGATCTTCATGAAGTAGGGGATCTCCTTTCCCTTACAAACTTCTTGGTTCAACTCCAAATCTTGATGGAGGCTCCCAAGTGACACCTAACCAATATAGGAGACACCACTCTCTAAAAGGTAATAGATGGTGTGTTGATGATGAACTCCTTGCTCTTATGCTTAAAATGATAGTATCCCCAACACTCAACTCTCTCTCTCACAGATTTGAATATGGTGGAAAGATGATTTGAGTGGAAAGCAACTTGGGGAAGGCTCGAAATCAAGATTCTTGCGGTAGGATTGGAATGTCTTCATCTCAACACATGAGTAGGTGGTTCTCTCTCTGAAAATGTATGGTGGAAGTATAGGCATGTTCTGATGGCTCTCTCACAAATGGAGAAGGGGGTGGAGCGTTATATATAGCCTCCACACAAGATCCAACCGTTACACACATTTGACTCATCTCGGTGGGACCGAATGGTTAAACTCGGTGAGACCGATATGTTCAAAAATTTGAATGTTAGGAATCTCGATGGGACCGACTAGAAAAACTCGGTGAGACCAATGTGCTAGGGCTTAGGGAAAACATCATCTCGGTGTCACCGGTTGCATCAACTCAGTGAGACCAAAGTGAAGCAATAAGGCAACAGAGAATCTGTCAAGCCAACTCAGCGAGACCGATTGCATAACTCGGTGAGACTGAAATAAATGCAACAAGTCACAAAGCGCTGGCAAGGCCATCTCGCTAAGACCGAGACCTGTATCGGTCAGACCGAACTATTAGGGGTTCTGGCTGTGGCTATGTCATGTGAACTCGGTGGCGCCGGATAGAAATAATCAGTGGGGCCGAGTTGGATTTGAGGATTTTGACATATTTGGATGGATGAGGGTTTTGGAGCAAATATCACTAAATATTTGAGCAAGCAGGCAATTAAGCAACATCCCCTTTTAGTAGTATTGGCTTTCCTATGGACTCAATGTGATCTTGGATCACTAAAATAAAGATGAAGAGTCTTGAGCTTTTGCCAATATATGTCCTTAGCATTTTGAGGGGTCCACATCTCTAGTCCATGCCATGCCATGCATTGAATTTCCTGAAATATTTATCTTGAATGGATATTAGTTCAATGAGCTATATGTTGTTATGAATTACCAAAACCACCCCGGGGATTAGTTGCACTTTCAATATCCCCCCTTTCGGTAATTGATGACAAAATATAGATCAAATCTTCGACAAATGATAAAATGAATGAAATACATCGTTGCTTTGAGAAGTATGTGATAAGCAAGAGCTCCCCCTAAATTTGTGCATTATTAAAAAATTGCATTTGAATGCAAATGCACAATCGATTAGGATCACGGGTCACTCTTCCATGTCACATACATCTTGGTCGAGCGCACAAAATGGTAAGAATGAAATAACATGCATGCATAACCAAATACATAAGTGAATGATCATACACAAATAATCATAGAGATAAGCATGAGTCACACATTAACCATAGTATGATCAATCAGACAACCACATAAGGTATCTCACGAGCATCAGACAATAGGTAGCACATACAAAATGAACAAAGTAGCAACTGGCAATAAAAACCAACAAGAAAAAGAACAAGACACACTCACTCGCGAAGCCTATGATCTATACATTTTCTCCCCCTTTGTGAACAAGTTACCAAAAAGCTCGAAAGGTATAGTGCTATATGTCGGGGAACGTTGCATGGAAAACAATAAAAATTCTACGCACATGCAAGATCTGTCCATGGAGATGCATAGCTACAAGAGGGGAGAGCATGCCATAAGAGGATGCATTTATTAACGCGGTTGATGCAGTTGAACTTCTTCGCGATCCAACCGATCAAGTACCGAATGTACGACACCTTCGCATTCAGCACACGTTCATCTCGGTGATGTCCTCGCCTTCTTGATCCAGCAAGACAGACGAATTAGTAGATGAGTTCCGGGAGCACGACGACGTGGTCACGGTGGTGGTGATGCTATCTCCGCAGGGCTTCGCCTAAGCACTCCAAAAAATATGACCGAGGGACGAAACTCTGGAGAGGGGCGCCACACACGACTAAGAGATTGTCATGGTCTTGTGTGGTGCCCCCTCACTCATATATATATAGGTGGGGGAGAGGGAGGTAGCCAAGAGGCGCCCCAATGGAGGTTGAATGCCCCCTGGGCTCGTTCCCAAACCATGCCCCCTTACCATATTTGCCCAATGGGGAAAGGAAGGGGGAGGAGAGTGTCAGTGTCAAAATCGGCAGATCTCGGGTAGGGGGTCCCTAGTTATGTGTTTGAGGATCAATAGTAACAACGGACAATAGGACATGATGTTTACCCAGGTTCGGGCCCTCTTAAAGGAGGTAAAACCCTGCATCCTGCTTGATTATATTCGATGTGTGTATAAGGATTAGAAGAGTTGATCTACCTCGAGATCGTAATGGCTAAAACCCTAGCTGTCTAGCCTATGAATCTTCCCCCTCCCCCTCTACGGAACTAACCCTCTGGTTTATATACACACCTAGGGGCCTTGGGTTGTACAGAGTCGGTTTGCAGAGGAAGGAAGTATTACACCCAGACACAAAACTTGCCATTCTACGCACATAGGAGTCCTTCTCGGACACGGGGGATAATCTTCTGCTTTTTCTTCATAGCCCATCAGTTCGGCCATATCGAATAGACCAGACACCCGAGGACCCCCTAATCTAGCACTCCCTCAGTAGCCCCTGAACCAGTCTTCGATGACGATGTGTTCGACACACGGATTGTCTTCGGTATTGCAAGGAGAGTTCCTCCTCCCGAATATTTTAATTAGGCCTCTTGCATAAAGGGATTGTGTCTGGTTCTTTATAATTAATACAACCCTTAGCCACAAAGGCAAGGCGTCGAAATAGAAACAATGCCTTTACTGACAACTCTTCTGACGAAGCGTCACACTTGAATTTTCAACACTTCAAACCGTTTTCACACTCCTCGCTCCGTGTTTCAAGGCTTAGCCTCCATTGGCATGTCTCGTCAAAACAGAGATCATGCCTGCCCATTACGGGATTCTCATCAATATGGTTTGGGTAATCCAACTGTGCCTTACGCACGATCTCGTTGGGGGTAGGCGAGTTTTATGGCTTAAGAGGGGCATGCTTGGTATTTTCACCGTCCATAAAAGGGTAAAGACCCCTCCTTTTCCTTCATGACTTCCTCTAGCTTCTATCCCAATCTCCAGGCTCCCGCGCCCACAACTCCGACCTCCTCCACCGCCACCACCCTTCCCAGCAATGGTTGGGTCTGGCTCCAAGGGCAAGTGGGAGGCCTCCACCGTCACCGAAAAGGACGTCAAGGATCTCCGGAGCATGGGCTATCTGTCCATGGACATCGCACATAGGATTCCAGATAAAGACCAGGTCATTCCTACTCCAGAGCCTGGTGAGAGGCTTGTGTTCATCCCCCATTTCCTTCGGGGGCTAGGATTTCCCCTCCACCCCTTCGTCCGGGGTCTTATGTTTTTCTACAGTCTAGATTTCCACTATCTAGCCCCAAATTCCTTCCTCCACATATCGGCTTTTATAGCCATGTGTGAGGCTCTCCTCCGCATTCCCCACACTTCGGCTTGTGGCTCAAAGTCTTCAATCTGAAGTTGAAGGTGGTCGACAGGCAACACGCGGATTGTGGACGAGCTATGGTAAGCAAGCTCCTCAATGCAATTTGTCCAAAAGGGGCATTCGTAGAAATAGTCAAGGTATGGCAGCAGGAGTGGTTCTATATCACCGAACCCTGCGACACCTCCTGGGCATCCACAGCCGATTTCAGATCCGGATCCCCCGTGAGACTCACTTCATGGACCGCCAAGGTCCTTGATTGGGGGTCCGAATCGAAGGTGAAGATGCTCCAGAAGCGCATCTCTGACATGTTGGGTGAGAACACCGATCTCACAAACGTGATTCAAGTGATACTTTTTCGCCATATCCTTCCTTGCCAGCTCCGGGCGTCCCCCATGTGGGAGTTCAATCCGGAGGATCCACGGACCCTGAAGCGCTTCTTCGGCACCACGCATGAAGATATATGGAAGCAGCTCTTCAAGGCTCAGAAAAACGGCTGAAGAAGATCGAGGACATCAGACTCGACATCGACAACCCGGCCACGACGGTAAGCATAATCTTTCCGAAGACCTATCCATCCAATATTTCAGATATAATAGAAATTATATTGCTTGCTTTCCTTACAGGTCTGGACGGCAAAGGCGGAGCGGATCAACTATCCAGCACCGCTGCCAGAGGACCCGGCCACACCTCAGCTAATGGAGATGCTGGTCTCGGCGCCCTATCAGGCGCCAGAGAAGAAGACCAAGAAGAAGAAAAGCAAGGAGGCTAAGGGCGGCCCCTGCCCAAAGGGCCCTTCAGAAATAGTGTCTGGAGAGACTGAAGCCCTCTCTTCCCACGAAGGAGACGAGGAAGAAGAGGAGGAGGGGGTGGAAAGAGACTCTCCCTGTAAGGGAAGGATGAAGAAGAGGGCGGCCTCCGAAGACCAGGAGGGGGAGGTGGCCAAGAGGGGAAACTCATCCTCCCGGACAGTTCGGACTCAGAGTCTGAAGTCTCCAAGAGACCTCCCAGGGTGAAGGCCTTGGCCGAATCGTAAGTATTTAGAAACTCACTATTATCTTTGGTCTACCTCCTTCCATTATGTAAGTTATTTTGTTATTTGCCTTTTAGCCCTCCCCACATGCTCCCGCATACTCCATTATCATAGGGGAATTCTCTACCACCCAAAATGGCAGAGAGTGACATGCCACCACGAGCCCCGTCGCCTATCGCCATGGAGGACACCAAAGTGTCATCCTGAAGGACCTCTCCTGGCCGAGAGGGAGTGAATGAAGCCGTCAAGACAGTGCCCGAGGTTAATACCTCAGCCGTCGAATACCTAGGGGAGGCGGCCCCTATGACAAGCGACGGTGGGGAGCCCCAACAATCCGGGCCCCAGCCAAACAGCATTCCGGAGGCCAGCATGGCTCCGAGATCAGATAAGCAGCCCCCTTGGAAAGAGGGTGGAGGAGCACCAGCTCCATCGGAGGCCTCCACTGATCCGGAGGCGCCCAATGCTTTGGAGGAAGCACTGCAAAGTGCTTCCGTCATGGCGGAGCACCACACCCTAATGGGTGTGGCGATGGAGAAGGTTCAGTCTGCTAAAACAGACTGAAAAAGCATTCTGCAGGCTACTGATAGGCTTTGACGTATGCAATGTAATGTTCTGAAGAACTTTTCACATAGAAGAATAAACCTGTGTATAGACAGTAGCCCTTGAGGCTCTGTCCGATATAGAAGAAACTGGACAGAGGATCTACATAGTGTTCGGGATAGTAACATACTGTGCTGCTATTGTAACAGGCATCCATGTTGGCGGCAAACAACCATGCCGCAGAAGTTTTTGAACTCAATCAGAAGCTTCAGGTGGCAAATGAGGAACTACAACGCATCAACAAGCAGTTTGACAAAACGCAAGGTATGCGTATTATGTTTATAATGAAATTTATTTTTATGTCAGAAGTGATATGCATATTTAGAGGTTAACTCATAGAATGCTTTGATTATGATCATAGTTGGTGCAGCTGAGGTCGAGACCCTCAAAGGAGCCCTCGCCTAGGCCAAGAAAGAAGCAGAGGCGAATAAGGCAACCACTGATAAAGAGGTTGCTGAGCTAGAGGTTGAACAAACTGCCCGCCGCCAACACGAAGCTCGGGTGACCGAAATCAAGCAGGAGCTGAATGATGCCATCAGCAAATGCGAGAAATTGGAGCAGAAGACTTCAACCCAGTCTTCCGAGCTTGCCAAGGCTCTCTAGGACGCCAAAGAGGCACGGAGTGAGTCCCGGAGCACTCGTGAACAGCTCCACCAGGCGAGATAGATAGCGGCTGGTAAGGCCTTTCTTTTGCAGAGTACCTTTGGAGGTCAAAGGTATGCTTTGCTCACACGAGTGTGGAGCTCTCCAGTCACGTTTACGGATCTTGCGAAGAGTGCCACCAATGCCGCACAGTTTTTCTGAGCTCGGGAGGGGAGCTCGACCGAGAAGTTGTTCTGGTCGCAATTTCTCGCGTCAGGACACCCGACGCCTCTGAAGGACCAACTGAAGCAGCTGGTAGAGTTGCACAGGGTGGCGGGTTTGGCTATGAAGGACTTGATAGTCCAACTTTGGCGGACCAAGCCGATCCCTAGCAGCTACTTCGGTTTGGTGGCGCGGCTTGTCGACATGCAGCCGCAGATTGATGTTGTGAAGTGCTCGGCCTACATAGAGGGTGCCTGGATGGCCTTCCCCGCGTCAAAATGCAATGGGTGAAGATGAAGGCCACTGAAGTGGAAACCGCGGGACCGCCCGAGGGCAAAGATCATCGGAACCTAGAGAGGTACTTTGTCGACGTCCTAGATGGAGCCCGAGAGATAGAGGGCCAATGTTCAAAGGTCATAATATTTGATTAAATGTGTTCGGGTTGGACAAACTATGTTGTGAACCTATGCTGTTATATATCTATGTTTGCACCTTTTGTTTCAAGCGATTTGTTCTCCTGTGCGGCCGTTTATTGTTATATTTCTGAAAGTTGCCAGTCGACGGTTCAGCCCCCATGTAGATGCTACAGGGGTGTTCGACATAACGTGTGACCACACTTTATCCAACGTCTTGGTCCATAAAGAAGGTTTCCGCAAGGTGAACCAGGCAATCAGACTATGCGGCTTTATTAATTTCACTTAGCCATAGGAGTTTGACTGTGGAGCTAAGTACTAGCCCCTTGTGCATGTGCGGCTATCTAGGCTATGGTGCCTTTCCCACGCGGCTAGACGAAGACCAGCCCCTCGTATAACACAGGGTAAATCACTAACAATTTGTAGTATAATACTAAGTCGCCGAATCGCCGACCAGCTCTCGCCTATCATGACAGTCAGTTTTTGGCTTTCTCTACTGAGGTACTTGACTGTAGAACCAGAAATACAATCATAGTTGTTCTCCCTTTACTACCTTAGCCGAACGAGCGGAACGTAACGTGGTAAGCACAGGAGCTGAGTAACCCAACTATACAACAAAGACATGATTCAGAGCTGATGCATATAATGCAATATCCGGGACGCCAAAGAGTGCCCTATAGGTGTTCGGACTTGAAATGTGTAGGGCCGAATACGGCCCATCGGTGTTAAGACCGGACTAATGCACGTGTGGCAGTCTGAAGTAGGGAGGGGACACAAATGATAATATAAAATAAAATGATTGCCAAACAAAGTGGTGATCAACTGCTTCCTTTATACCCTGATTGATACGTAGAGCCGTGTTGTTATAGATAATGCCATGAGTATCTAGGCCATTTTACATGCCAAAAGTTTACATAAGGGAAAGGTTTACACAGGGCCTAAAAGTAGTGGTTTGAAGATCCCAATGACGCCCTACTGCACGTCTACGCCGTTTCTCCTTGTTGAGACATCCTTGGAGAGAAGGAGTCCGATGGTCATTTGCTAGAAAGAGGAGCCTAGAAAGGAGTCCCCATATGACCGTAGATCAGGTAGGTTTATTAACGAACCTGAAGTGGAAAAATATTTGAGGTCCTAATAGGGTCAAGCCGTACTATGGACCTTTTTCATAGTGTGCCTCCGACGCTGCCGAAGGTATATTAAGTGCGTAGTTATGTACACGAGGTACGTATGCTGCAACCTTATGGGGCGATCGGCGGAGGCGAAACTGCTATTCAAGCTCAGGTGCAACCGAGCTACCGCATTGTAACATGGGTCGGACACATTTAGCAGTGTCATGGGTCTTGATGACCGATGAGTTGTTCGGCTTGACGAGGCCACCCTGTACTTTGGCTGCTAGGGCCGCGGTATGGAGGGAGCACTCCGTATTCCCATTTACTATAATGACGCCATGAGGTCCAGACATTTTGAGATTTAGATTAGCATAATGCTAGACTGAATTAAAGCGGGCGAAAGCATTTCGTCCGAGCAGTGCATGATAACCACTGCGAAAAGGGACGATGTCAAAGTTCAATTCTTTGCTTCGGGCCTCCACGCCGGGTATCACTCCTTTAAAGGTAGTGTTGCCAGGCTTGATTCTTGAAGGGTCGATACCCATCTTACGGACAGTATCCTTATAGATCAAGTTGAGGCTGCTATCGCCGTCCACAAGGATTGTAGTAAGATGGTATCCATCGATGATAGGATCGAGTACCAGGGCCGCCGAACCTCCATGACGGATACTGGTTGGGTGGTCCATGCGATCAAAGGTGATCGGACAAGCCGACCATGGGTTGAATTTTGGGGCGACAGGCTCTACGGCGTAGACGTCCCTTAATGCGCGTTTGCGCTCCCTCTTGGGGATGTGGGTGACATAGATCATGTTCACCATTTTCACCTTGGCGGGGGGGGGGGGGGACAATTTTTGGCCCCCGTGTTCGCCGGGCGAGGCTCATCATCGTCCTTGCTTTGAGGTCCTTTCCCCTTATGTTAGGCATTTAATTTACCGGCCTGTTTAAAAACCCAGCAATTTTTGTTGCTGTGGTTGGCAGGCTTGTCAGGGGTGCCATGAATCTGGCAAGGTCTCTCCAGTATTTTGTCCAAGTTGGATGGACCGTCCCTATTACCTTTGAATGGCTTCTTCAGCTGACCGGGTTTAGAGCCACTGAATCCGGCGTTTACTCTTGTATCCTTTGTTTATTCGTTATTGTTCTGACACTTGTTTTTGCTGCATCGTGGCCTGCCATTGCTAGCCCTGGCCTCATAAGTGTTGTGGTCGCTGGTACTATTGCTTCTACGAGCCAACCAGCTATCTTCGCCCGCACAAAAGCGGGTCATAAGTGCAGTAAGAGCTGCGATGGTCTTCGGCTTTTCCTGACCAAGGTGTCGGGCGAGCCATTCATCACGGATGATGTGCTTAAAATTTCGCTAAGGCCTCGTCGTCTGAATAGTCCATGATTTGGTTCTTTTTAATTAAGAACCGATTCCAAACTGCGCGCTAACTCTCCGGGTTGCTGGATTATGTGACTCAGGTCATTAGCATCCGGTGGCCGGACATAAATGCCCTGAAAGTTGGCCCGAAAGGCATCCTCTAGGTCTTCCCAACTTCCAATGGAGTTCTCTGGTAGGTTGTTCAACCAGTGTCGTGCTGGTCCTTTCAACTTTAGAGGGAGGTATTTAATGGCGTGGAGACCATCTCCGCAAGCCATGTGAATGTGGAGAAGAAAATCTTCAATCCATACAGCGGGATCTGTCGTTCCATCGTATTGCTTGATGTTCACGGGTATGAACCCTTCCGGAAATTGGTGCTGCATTACCTCATCGGTAAAGCACATGGGGTGTGTGGCACCTTTGTGCCGGGCAACATCGCAACGGAGTTCGGATGACATATGTGTTCGGTGCTGATCCTGGACTTGGTTATGTTTGTCGTGCCAGGCTTGATGGCTGTCATCTCAAGTTGGGGCACGCCCTCTTGAACCATAGATCGATCTGGTCTGGTTGGCTCTATTGGTTAGGTCTTGATGTGGGTCATACGTGTAGCCTGGAGCCGTTGTCCCCTTGCCTCTATGGTGAGTGGGGCGGGCTGGTGTTCGGCATAATTAGCCGTTTTGTCCCGTCCACGTGGTGGTCGGTCCGATTGACCAGACTGATTGTATTTTGACGGTATTGTCTCAAAGGCATCATCGTTGAATTGTGGCAATAGCCTGTGTTTGGGATAACTCTTTGTTTGGCGCTCAAAGCCATATCCTTCTTCGGCGACTAGGACCTTAGTCCATCTATCGTTGAGCGTATCCTATTCGGCTTTAATCTATTGCTGTTTCTTTTCCAGGCTCCATGCAGTGGCGATGAGCCGTCGCTTGAAGCGTTCTTGTTCGAGGGGTTCCTCTGGGATGATGAAATCTTCATCACCGAGGCTAACATCCTCTTTGGAGACAGGTAAGTAGTTACTATCTTCCGAATCCTCATGATCGGCAAGTTCATCGGGGTTGAATTTACCCTCTTCCCTCTTATCTTGCTCGAATGCCGGTTCAACGGGGTAGTTGGGGTCTTCGGCTTTGTCCGGAGTGTCATTATCTCCGGTGCCAGTATTGCTTTCCCTTCCCCGACGTGATCGTGAGCGGCGCCGCTGACGCTAACATTTTGGTGGTTCATCGACGGGCTTATTCTCAGGCGTATCTACCATGTATACATCATAAGTAGAAGTGGCCGTCCAATTCCAATGATGGGCGGGTTTTGACCTTATTCAGCTTCGACATCGTCGTCCATGCCATCGATGTCTTCGGAGGCGTAGTCTAGCATGTCGGTTAAATCCTCGACAGTGGCTATTAAGTGGGTGGTGGGTGGGACGTAAAATTCCCTACTCTGGCCCCCAGTTCAAGCTGGGCATAGTTCGGAGGCGATACTTCCGTGATGCCGAGCGATTGTATTAAGTCTGGTGTTTCGTTTAAGAACGAGGGCTGGACAGGCATATGAGGATCTGTGATAACCACTTGACCGAGCCCGAAGGATGCAGACCTCGAGAGTTCGGAGTTGGCTTCCAGAGGCGAGACTAGCTTCCCGATGCGTGGTCGCATCTGGGTCTCCGACTAGAAGCTTAGTGATGGGAGAGAGTCCGACGGGTTCACCCACCCATCTTTGGACGAAGTGGTCCGCCCCAGATCTAAGGCCGAGGCAGACACAAGCGTCGACCCCTGGAAAGGATCTGATAGTAGATCCGAAGGTCCTCCTTCGTGTGGGTGGGGAGTGGTGGCCGAGGCCGTGAACCCCTCGAAGATCAGGTCTCCTCGGATATCGGCGATGTAGTTCAAATTTCCAAACCTGATCTGGTGACCAGGGGCGTATCTGTCGACCTGCTCAAGGTGATCAGTCGAGTTGGCATGTAGCACGAAGCCGCCAAACACAAAGAGTTGACCAGGGAGAAAGGTCTCCTCGGAAATAGCGTCGTCATTGATGACGAGGCGAGCCATTAATTCTTCTATCGATAACACAATGGAACTCTCAATGAAAGCACCAATGTCAGTGTCAAAACCGACAGATCTCGGGTAGGGGGTCCCAAGTTATGTGTCTGAGGATCGATGGTAACAAGGGACAATAGGGACACGATGTTTACCTAGGTTCGGGCCCTCTTAAAGGAGGTAAAGCTCTATGTCCTGCTTGATTATATTCAATGTGTGTATGAGGGTTACAAGAGTTAATCTACCTTGAGATCGTAATGACTAAAACCCTAGCTATCTAGCCTATGAATCTTCCCCCCTCTATGGACCTAACCCTCTAGTTTATATACACACCGGAGGGGCCTAGGGTTGTACAGAATCGGTTTGCCGAGGAAGGAAGTATTACACCCAGACACAAAACTTGCCGTTCTATGCACATAGGAGCCCTTCTCGGACACGGGGGATAATCTTCTACTTTGTCTTCACGGCCCATCAGTCCGGCCCATATCGAATAGACTGGACACCGGAGGACCCCCTAATCTAGGACTCCCTCAGAGAGGAAGGCAGGGGGAGGCCGAATCCCCCTCCTTCCTTTTCTCCCCATGGTCGGTTTCCATAGGAGGGGCGCGCCAGCCCCTTGTGGGCTGGTGTGCTCCTCTTACTTGGCCCATATGGCCCATATACCTCCCGGGGGTTACCAGAACCCCTTCAAGTGATCCGATGACTACCTTGTACCTCCGGAAACTCTTCCTATGTCCAAATAGCATCGTCCTATATATCAATCTTTACCTCCGGACCATTCTGGAGCTTCTTGTCATGTCCGTGATCTCATATGGGACTCCAAACAACATTCGGTCACCAAAGCATATAACTCATATAATAATATATCGTCAACGAACGTTAAGAGTGCGGACCCTACGGGTTCGAGAGCTATTTAGACATGACCGAGACACCTCTCTGGTCAATAACCAATAGCGGAACCTGGATGCCATATTGGTTCCTACATATTCTACCAAGATCTTTATCGGTCGAACCTTATGAAAATGTACATAATTCCCTTTGTCTATCGGTATGTTACTTGCCCGAGATTCGATCATCGATATCTTTATACCTAGTTCAATCTCGTTACCGGCAAGTCTCTTTACTCATTCCATAATACATCATCTCGTAACTACTCCTTAGTCACTTTGCTTGCAAGCTTCTTGTGATGTGTATTACTGAGAGGGCCCAAAGATACCTCTCCGATACTCAGAGTGAAAAATCCTAATCTCGATCCATGCCAACTCAACAGACACCTTCGGAGATACCTGTAGAGCATCTTTATGATCACCCAGTTATGTTGTGACGTTTGATAGCACACAAGGTATTCCTCCGGTATCTATGAGTTGCATGATCTTGTCATCGAATGAATATGTATTCGACATTAAGAAAGCAATAGAAATAAATGGAACGATGATATTCTAAGCTAACAGATGGGTCTTGTCCATCACATCATTCTCCTAATGATGTGGTCCCGTTATCGAGTGACAACACATGTCTATGGTTAGGAAACCTTAACCATCTTTGATCAACGAGCTAGTCTAGTAGAGACTCTCTAGGGGCACGCTATATGTTTATGTATCCACACATGCATCTAAGTTTCCGATCAATACAATTCTAGCATGAATAATAAACCTTTATCATGAATAAGGAAATATGATGATAACAACTTTATTATTGCCTCTAGGGCATATTTCCATCAGTCTCCCACTTGCACTAGAGTCAATAATCTAGATCACATTGTAATGAATCTAACACCCATGGAGTCTTGGTGTTGTTCATGTTTTGCTCATGGAAGAGGCTTAGTCAACGGGTCTACTACATTCAAATCTGTATGTATTTTGGAAACTTCTTTGTCTCCATCCTTGACCTTTTCACGAATGGAGTTGAAGCATCTCTTGATGTGTTTGGTTCTCTTGTGAAACCTGGATTCCTTCGCTAAGGCAATTGCTCCAGTGTTGTCACAAAAGATTTTCATTGGACCCGATGCACTGGGTATTACACCCAGATCAGATATGAACTCCATCATCCAGACTCCTTCATGTGATGCTTCCGAAGCAGCTATGTACTCTGATTCACACGTAGATCCCGCCATGACGCTTTGCTTGGAAGCACTAACTGACAGCTCCGCCATTCAATATAAATATGTATCCAGTTTGTGACTTAGAGTCATCCGAATCAATGTCGAAGCTAGCATCGACGTGACCATTTACGATGAGCTCTTCATCACCTCCATAAACGAGAAACATATCCTCGGTCCTTTTTAGGTACTTCAGGATGTTCTTGACCGCTGTCAAGTGATCCACTCCTGGATTACTATGGTATCTCCCTACCAAACTTATGGCAAGGCACACATCAGGACTGGTACACAACAAAGCATAGATGATAGAACCTATGACTGAGGCATAGGGAATGACTTTCATTTTGTCTCTATCTTCTGCAGTGGTCGGGTTTTGAGTTTGACTCAATTTCACACCTTGTAACAAGGGTAAGAACACATTCTTTGAATGATCCATTTTGAACTTATTCAAAACTTTACCAAGGTATGTGCTTTGTGAAAATCCTATTAAGCGTCTCGATCTATCCCTATAGATCTTGATGCTCAATATATAAGCAGCTTCACTGAGGTATTTCATTGAAAAATTCTTATTCAAGTATCCTTCTAGCTATCCAAAAATTCTATATCATTTTCGATCAAAAATATGTCATCTACATATAATATTAGAAATGCTATAGATCTCCCACTCACTTTCTTATAAATACAGGCTTCACCGTAAGTCTGCATAAAACCGTATGCTTTGATCACCTCATCAAAGCGTATATTCCAACTCTGAGATGCTTGCACCAGTCCATCTATGGATCGCTAGAGCTTGCACATACACTTTTTAGCACCTTTAGGATCGACAAAATCTTCTGGTTGATCATATACAACTCCTCTTTAATAAATCCATTAAGGAATGCAGTTTTCACGTCCATTTGCCAGATTTCATAATTATAAAATGCGGCAATTGCTAACATGATTCAGACCGACTTAAGCATCACTATGGGTGAGAAAGTCTCTTTGTAGTCAACCCCTTGAACTTCTCGAAAACCTTTTGTGACAAGTCGAGCTTTGTAGATAGTGACATTACCATCAGCGTTGTCTTCTTCTTAAAGATCCATTTATTCTCAATGGATTGCCGATCATCTGGCAAGTCCACTAAAGTCCATATTTGTTCTCATACATCGATCCTATCTCGCATTTCATGGCTAGCCATTTATCGGAATCTGGGCTCATCACAACTTCTTCATAGTTCGTAGGTTCGCCATGGTCTAGTAGCAGGACTCCCAGGACAGGATTACCGTACCACTCTAGTGCGGAACGTGCTTTGTTCGACCTACGAGGTCCAGTATTAACTTGATCCAGAGTTTCATGATCATCACCATTAGCTTCCTCTCTAGTTGGTGTAGCCATCACGGGAACTATTTTCTTTGATGTGCCACTATCCAATTCGAGAGAAGGTACAATTACCTCATCAAGTTCTACTTTCCTCCCACTCACTTCTTTCGAGAGAAACTCCTTCTCTAGAAAGGATCCATTCTTGGCAACAAAGATCTTGCCTCCAGATCTGTGGTAGAAGGTGTACCCAATTGTTTCCTTATGTTATCCCATGAAGATGCACTTCTACGATTTGGGTTCCAGCTTATCAGGTTGAAGCCTTTTGACATAAGTGTCGCATCCCCAAACTTTATGAAACAATAGCTTAGGTTTCTTACCAAATCATAGTTCATAAGGTGTCATCTCAACGAATTTAGAAGGTGCCATTTTTAACGTGAATGCAGTTGTCTCTAATTCATAACCCCAAAACGATAGTGGTAAATCGGTAAGAGACATCATAGAACGCACCATATCTAATAAAGTACAATTACGACGTTCGGACACACCGTTACGCTGTGGTGTTTGATGACCCACAAGTATAGGGGATCAATTGTAGCTCTTTTCGATAAGTAAGAGTGTCGAACCCAACGAGGAGCAGAAGGAAATGGCAAGTGGTTTTCCGTAAGGTAATGTCTGCAAGTGCTGAAATTGTAAGTAGCACAGTAGTTTGATAGCATGGTAATTTGTAACGAGCAAGTAACGATAGTAGTAACAAAAGTGCAGCAAGGTAGCCCAATCCTTTTGAGGTAAAGGACAGGCCAAAACGGTCTCTTATGATAAGCAAAGTGTTCTTGAGGGTACAGGGGAATTTCATCTAGTCACTTTCATCATGTTGGCTTAATTCGTGTTCGATACTTTGATAATTTGATATGTGGGTGGACCGTTGTTTAGGTGATGTTCTTACTTGAACAAACCTCCTACTTATGATTAACCCTCCCGCAAGCATCCGCAACTACGAGAAAAGTATTAAGAATAAATTCTAACCATAGCATTAAACTTTTGGATCCAGTCGGTCCCTCACGGAATAGCGCATAAACTGGGGTTTAAGCTTCTGTCACTCTCGCAACCCACCATCTAATTGCTACTCCACAATGCATTCCCTTAGGCCCAAATATGGTGAAGTGTCATGTAGTCGATGTTCACATGATACCACTAAGGGAATCACAACATACATACTATCAAAATATCGAACATATATTAAGTTCACATGATTACTTGCAACATGATTTCTCCCGTGACCTCAAAAACAAAAGTAACTACTCACAAACGATAATCATGCTCAAGATCAGAGGGGTATTAAATAGAATATTGGATCTGAACATATAATATTCCACCAAATAAACCATATAGTAATCAACTACAAGATGTAATCAACACTACTAGTCACCCACAAGCACCAATCTATAGTTCCGGTAACAAGATTGAACACAAGAGATGAACTAGGGTTTGAGAGGAGATGGTGTTGTTGAAGATGTTGATGGAGATTTCCCTCCCTGAGATGGGAGAGTTGTTGGTGATGGTGATGACGATGATTTCCCCCTCCGGGAGGGAAGTTCCCCCGGTGGAATTGCTCCGCCGAAGGGCAAAAGTGCTCCTGCCCAAGTTCGAACTCAAGATGGTGGCGCTCCATCCCGTAAGTCCTCTCCTTATTTTTTTCTAGGTCAAAATGACTTATATACTAGAAGATGGGCACCGGAAGGGGGCCTGGGTGAGCACAACCCACCAGGGCGTGCCTGGGCTCCCTAGAGCGCCCAGGTGGGTTGTGCCCACCTGGTGGGCCCCCTCTGGTAGTTATTTGCTCCAATATTCCTCAAATATTCCATAAAAATTCTCCATGAAGTTTAAGCTCATTTGGAGTTGTGCAGAATAGGTGGCCTAACGTAGCTTTTCCAGGTCCAGATTTCCAGCTGCCAGAATTCTCCCTCTTTGTGTATATGTTGCATATTATGAGAGAAAAGGCATTAGAATTACTCCAAAAAGCATTATTGTGGATAAAAACATTATAGATAACAGTAAGAAAACATGATGCAAAATGGACGTATCAATTCCCCCAAGCGTAGAGCTCGGTTGTCCTCAAGCGAAAACCGAAATCGAAAAACATGTCCACGTGCTTTGAGTGAGAGGCGTCGATAAAAACAAAATTCGAACATAGAAGCATCATGTAGATTATTATAACAACAACAACATTAAACATAAGACTTTTATCATAGGACTTTTATCACAGACTTCTCATGAATAAGTGACAATTCAAGTCTATTAGAAACCAACAAACTATGTTCTCAGTCAACTTTGCAACTACAATTTGTCAGCTTTTCACGAAGGGTCACGTATCGGAGCCTTTAGGCAAGTACACATTGTAGCGACCCGACCTCAAATGGTCAACTCTCTGTGCTTCAGTGTCATCCCTGGATTGGTAATGCTGACACACACACAGTACTCGAAGGATTTATAACAGAGTAGCAATCACACACTTATTACATCGAATGTCTCAAAAGAGAACTTATTACAGTAAATATGGCTTAAGGCCATATAATATGATAACAGTAGAAGGCTTGGAAGATAAAGTGAGTCCATCAACTCCAACGGCATAGCCGAGATGCACGGCAACGACCTAACGAACCTTACTCCTCGTCTGAAGAGTCTGCAACATAATACATTGCAGCCCGATAAATGGGTCAGCACATGGAATATGCTAGCAATATAACACAGTAGAGCAAGAACAGAATAATGCTATCACTACATGCATATTTGGCTGGTGGAAAGCTCTATGGTTATAGTTTTTGCAAAAAGGCAATTTTCCCTACAACAAAGGAATAGATTTTATTTACCTATCATGGTAGTTGAAACATCATTGAGAAGGTTCCTCCAACTCAATCCCAATTAAAAGTAATTATCAACCCAACAATATTAATTTAGAGTGATGAGATACATATGATAATCCAAGTACTAGATACTCAAGAATTGTCCATAACCGGGACACGGCTAACCATGATTAGATTGTACACTCTTCAGAGGTTTGTGCACTTTTCCCCACAAGACCCGATCTCCTCCATTGGATTTCTCGCACTACCGGGTGTTTGAGAAACGGATGACTGAGACACAGTCTTTCAGAAACATTTACTCTTTACTTCGGGCAGACCATACCAACCTACATCCCTCTACCTGCTGATCCACCTCTTCAAGAGCTCATGTAACTTACTCAGCTATGCTAGAGCCCATAATAGCATGTGGCTGCACATGGAAGTTTCTAGCATGAAATATCTCGGTTCCCTTTGAGCCTAGGTGGCGGACCTTAGGATTATCACATGGGTACTCCGGGATATCCTAGGACAACACTGGATTCTCCAGGTGCCCGAAAAACAATCCACCCAGATGTGTTGTAACGCCCCAGACACACCCGCCGGTGGTCGTTACTCCTGGTGGGATCTAGACTATCGCCACAGATCAATACTAGTCTTTTCTGCGCACTTTGTCCTCACTCATGCGCACCCGGGAGCAACTTCACGGTCGGTCACCCATCCTGACGCTACTCCAAGCTGAGCACGCTTAACTTTCGAGTTCTGTCCGAATAGGCTACCGGAAAAGAAGGAATTCCTTATTGATATGAGTAGTGTATCATCCCTAATAAGCCAGGCCATCACATACACCCCCACTCAGAGGAACCGACGTCCTCGTCGGGCCACAGGAATGTTCCCTCTTGGCACAAACGTCTGTGCTTCCAGTCCGGTACATGTGCCATGCCGGGTGCCATGACGGGTCACAAACGTCATGAAGAACATGACCACGCACCTGTCCGCAACCATCCGTGTAACCGCGAGGGTCGGCTCTGATACCAACTTGTAACGCCCCGGACACACCCGCCGGTGGTCGTTACTCCTGGTGGGATCTAGACTGTCCCCACAGATCAATACTAGTCTTTTCTGCGCACTTTGTCCTCACTCATGCGCACCCGGGAGCAACTTCCCGGTCGGTCACCCATCCTGACACTACTCCAAGCTGAGCACGCTTAACTTTGGAGTTCTCTCCGAATGGGCTACCAGAAAAGAAGGAATTCCTTATTGATATGAGTAGTCTATCATCCCTAATAAGCCAGGCCATCACACGTGTATTCAAGTTGCCACCTTAAGTTGAACCATTAATTAACAATCTCACCTCTGTCGTGGATTTCACTCACCCAAACCACTTCTACGAGCATAGCATAGCAATATAAGCAATACGTAGAAGTAACTCCCAAGGGTTTGATAATAACAGGGCAATAGGTTCTACCTCATTAACTACTTCCCAACCCACATGTTAATCACATCCTAATCATGTAATGTTTGAGGATTGGAGCTAATGCATAAAAATTGGGTGATAAAGGGGTATGATCAAAGTGTTACTTGCCTTGCTGATGATCCACAAAACCTAAAGATTCGAAGTAGCACGCTTCGCACTCCGGGTGCTCTATCGCAAACATGCAATAGCATACATAAGCAATCAATCAAAGAAGCATGGATAAAACTCAAATAAGAAGGTATAACCAGAAAGTTCAACTTAAGAACTCCGGTTTGCAAAAAGAATCAAATCAAACGGGGCAACGAAACTCAAACTGCGAAAGAAACAAGGTCCGTTTACTATTCTAGACTAAAGTCCAATTTTACAGTATCAAAACATTGTTCAAGTTGATTAAACAGAAAGAGGGTTTCGAGATGAAGATCTAGGCGCTTGAATCGCCTAATTTCGACAAACGAATGAAAAGATAAACTAAAACGAAAATCGGATCAGAAATTGCGATCGAAAATAATCGCGGAAAATCCGAGAAAAAGAAAAACTAACGAACAGGCTAATGAACAAACGTTCGCTGTTTGCGGCTAACGAGTGAACACCGTTCGTTAAAACAAACTTACGGACGAACGTCCGCTAAATAACTAAACCGAGAAAATTAGGTGAACCGTTCTATTAAAAAAACTTAGGGTTTCTTAAAAAACCGGATCGGTTCTTTAAAAAAACGAACGGCGGCTTTACCTCCGGCGAGGTCCGGTGAGGCGGGGCGGCGACTCCGGCGAGGCGGGGCTGCGGCGGTGGGCGGCACGGCAGCAGCACTCAGCGGCGGTGACGCGGCAATGGGCGGCGGCGGCGCGGCAAAGGCGGGGCGTCGCGGGGCGGCTCCGGTTGCGGCGGGGTGCGGCGGTGGTGGCGGAAATCGGGGGCGGGGCGGGGTACTTATAGGAGGGGGGTGCTTGCTTGGGCGAGGGGGCAAGCGACACGGGGAGGGAGAGTCCCGACCGGACTCAGCCTCGCGGGCGGCAGCGTGCTCCCGTTCTCCTGGAAGGAGACGACGCGGGGAGGTGGGCCGGCTGACTTGGGCTTCGGCGGAGGAAACTTTTTTTTAATAATTTCGCCGAAACTAAAAAAATCCTATAAAATAAAATAAAAAACTAAAAATGCCAAAACAAATTTTCACCGTAAAATATTTAGAACGAGATGAACATTTTCTTAGCCCTAAAATGCAACTTTGAAAAACATACAATTTTTCTAATTCAAATAAAATAGCAATAAACTACGAATAAAATCAAATGTTTGATTTTAATATTTTTCCTACAATATTTCATTTATTTTAGAGAAGTCATATTATCTCCTCTCATATATTTTAATATGAAATATTTTCGGAGAGAAAAATAATTAAAACCAAAAATCCTCGTTTCAATATTTGATAAACTCAAATATGAAAACAGGGAAATCCCCAACTCTCTCCGAGGGTCCTTGAGTTGCTTAGGATTTCGAGGATCGCGAAACAAAATGCAATAAAATATGATATGCATGAATGATCTATGTATAATATTCCAAATTGAACATTTCGGATCTTACAAACCTACCCCCCTTAAGATTGATCTCGCCCTCGAGATTCGGGTTGGCTAGAAAATAGGTGCGGGTGGTCTTTGCGAAGATCATCCTCTCGTTCCCAGGTGGTTTCATCCTTGGTATGGTGACTCCACTGAACTTTGCAGAACTTGATAACCTTGCTGCGGGTGACTCGGCTGGCAAATTCAAGAATCCTGACTGGCTTCTCCTTGTTGGTCAGATCATTGTCCAATTGAATCACCTCCAGGGGCACCGTATCTCTTAGTGGTATATCGGCCATCTCAGCATGACACTTCTTCAACTGGGAAACATGAAACACATCATGAACTCCTGACAGTTCTTCAGGTAACTCCAACTTGTAGGCAACTTCTCCCATACGTTCCAAAATTCGGTACGGTCCTACAAATCTCGGGGCTAATTTCCCTTAACTCCAAAACGTTTCACTCCTCGCAGGGGTGACACTCGTAGATATGCTCTGTCTCCAATTTCATAGGTTATTTCCTTGCCTTTCGAGTCTGCATAAATCTTCTGCCTAGACTGAGCTCTCTTCAGTATATCTCTAATCAACTTAACCTTTTCTTCAGACTCCTTGATCAAATCTGGTTCAAACAACGGATGGTCTCCAACTTCATCCATACAGGGCTTCGAGCGGTGCCATCTTCAAACTGGCTTGATAGATATTGTTGTATGGGAACTCCGTGTAGGGCAAATTGTCATCCCAACTAGATCCATAATCTAGCGCATAGGCTCGCAACATATCCTCCAGAATCTGGTTGACTCTCTCGGTCTGTCCATTCGTCTGCGGGTGGAATGTTGTACTGAACTCCAACCTTGTTCCCAAAGTCTGGTGTAGTTGATGCAAAAACCTTGAGGTAAACTGTGTTCCTCTATCTGATACTATGGTCCTTGGAACTCCATGCAGACATACGATCCTGGTCATGTATATCTTGGCCAACTTCGCACTTGTATAGCTAGTTTTCACTGGGATAAAGTGAGCCACTTTGGTCAAGCGATCAACTACTACCCATATAGAATCATATCTTGATTTGGTCCTGGGTAATCCGGTGATAAAATCCATGCCAAGTTTATCCCACTTCCATTCGAGTATCGGCATAGGTTGTAACAATCATGCTGGCTTTTGATGTTCAGCCTTCACTCTCTGACATACATGACATACGGCTACATACTCGGCAATATCTTTCTTCATACCAGTCCACCAGAAATGCTCCTTCAGATCCAAATACATCTTGGTGTTTCCGGGGTGTATCGAGTATGGTGAGTCATGAGCCTCCTGAAATATTAACTTCCTGATCTCTGTGTTATTGGCACATAAATACGGTCCTCAAACCATAAGGTTTCGTTCTCGTCCTCACGAAAACCATTGGCCTTTCCTTTTTCCATTCTCTCCTTTATCTTAGTAATTTCTTTGTCATCCTTCTGAGCTTCTCGAATCTTTCCTAACAATGTAGACTGAACCTCCATTGTTGCAACAAAACCTCTAGGAACAATCTCCAATCGAAGTTCCCTGAGATCCTCTGCTAACTCCTTTGGCAATCCCGTGCTTATTAGGGTATTAGCATAGCTCTTTTGGCTCAAAGCATCGGCTACGACATTGGCCTTGCCTGGATGATAATGAAGCTTCATATCATAATCCTTTATAATCTCCAACCATCTCCTCTAAGTAAGGTCCAACTCCATATGTGTGAAAATGTGCTTCAAACTCTTATGATCCGTGTACACATCACAACGATTTCCAATAAGGTAATGTCTCCAAGTCTTGAACACATACACTACAGCTGCTAACTCCAAATCATGCATGGCATAATTCAATTTGTGCAGTTTTAGTTGTCGTGAGGCATACGAAACAACTCTTCCGTCCTGCATAAGCACACTCCCAAGTCCTAGGCGAGAGGCATCACAGTACACTTGAAACTCTTTACGTATATCTGGCAGAATCAGTACTGGGGCTGTCGTCAAACATTTCTTTAACCCCTGAAAACTTGCCTCACACTCTTCCGTCCATTTAAATTTGGTATCCTTCTTCAATAACTCCGTCATTGGCTTCACAATCTTGGAAAAATTCTCAATGAATCTCCGATAGTATCCTGCGAGTCCAAGAAAACTGCGGATCTCGCTAACTGAAGTGGGTGCCAACCATTCAGTAACTGACTGAACCTTGGTAGGATCTACTGCTACACCTTCTCCTGATATAACATGTCCAAGGAATCCGACTTCCTTCAATCAAAACTCACATTTGCTGAACTTGGCATACAACTGGTGTTCCTTGAGTTTCTCGAGAACTAAACGCAAATGCTCCTTGTGCTCCTTCTCATTCTTTGAGTATACCATTATATCATCTATGAACACCACAACAAACTTATCCAAATATTCCATGAACTCCTTGTTCATCATGCTCATGAAATAGGTAGGGGCGTTAGTCAGTCCGAATGACATGACCATATACTCATACAACCCGTACCGTGTGGTGAATGCTGTCTTTGGTATATCCTTCTCTCGAATCTTCAGCTGGTGATATCCTGATCGCAAATCGATCTTTGAAAACACCTTTGCTCCTTGCAGCTGGTCAAACAAATTATTGATCATCGGTAGTGGGTATTTTTTCTTGATCGTCACCTCATTCAATGCACGATAATCAACAACCATCCTTCAAGACTTATCCTTCTTCTCAACCAAAAGCACTGGGACTCCCCATGGTGATGAACTCCGTTGAATGTAACCTTTCTCCAATAACTCCTTGATCTGCTTCTTAATCTCTTCCAGATCATTCGCGGGCATCCGGTAGGGTCTCTTCGATATAGGCCCGATGCCTGGCAACAGTTCTATCAAAAACTCGATGTCTCGATCCGGTGGCATGCCTGGTAATTCCTCTGGAAAAACATCCGGGTAATACTTCACTACAGGCACTTCCTCCTGAACAATTCCTGTGAGGGTATTTACTTGGCTACTCGTAGGCGCATGCCTAGATACATAATTAATCATTTTTCCCTCCGGGGTGGTGAGATAAATCGACTTACTAGCACAGTCAATGCTTCCTCCATACTTTGACATCCAGTCCATGCCTAATATCACATCCAATCCTTGTGACTCCAAGATTAATAGGTCAGACGGGAAAACATGGCTACCAATGGTTAAGGGTATTTGGTCGCACCATTGACTAGCCATATACTCTGCTCCAGGTGAACTTACTAATAGAGGGGTCATAAGGGTTTGGGTTGGTAATTTAAACTTATCCACGAATCCCCTTGATATGTATGAATGTGATGCACCAGTATCAAAAGAACAAGGGCGGTAAAAGACTTAACCAAAAACTTACCAATAATCGCGTCTGGCTGCTTTTCAACCTCCTCCACATTAACGTGGTTCACTTGTCCTTTGTTGAATGGATTGGGCTTCTTCCCAGCGCTCCCATTACCGTTTCCATTCTTCACTTCAGGGCACTCCGTGGCATAGTGTCCAGTCTTCCCACACTTGAAACATGTAACGTGGCTTAGGTCTCTCTTGGCGGGTGTGGCTGGATTGGAATGGTTATGATTGTTGCTTGCTCCATTCCCATTCCGATTCATTGGGCAGGTATGATTATGGGTACTTCCTCCATTGTGGTTGTGGCCTCCATGGTTATGAACAAGTCCTCCCGAGTTCGGGGTTAGGCGAGGCTTCTGCTAAGTTCCTGAATTATATCTTCCTTGTCCATACTTCCTCTTACGGCTCTCAATCTGCTGTTGCTCCCTTCAATTATAAGAGCCTTATCTACCAACTCCTGGTAGTTGTTGAATGTTGCCACCATCAACTGCATGCTCATCTCACCATTCAGCCCTTCCATAAACTTGTCCTGCTTTGCGGCATCTGTGGCCACATCGTCAGGGGCATAGCGAGATAACTTGCTAAACTCATCCGCGTACTAAGCCACAGTACGGTTCCCTTGGCATAAGTTGCGGAACTCACGCTTCTTCATACTCATAGATCCAGTTGAGACATGGGCTATGCGGAAAGCTTGCTGAAACTGGTCCCATGTAACAGTGGCTATAGGGTAGGTGACAATGTAATTCTCCCACCATGAGGCTGCTGGTCCATCCAACTGATGTGCGGCAAAACACACCTTCTCAGCATCGGTACATCCTGCAGTGGTTAACTCCCTTCCAATCCTGTGGAGCCAATCATCTGCTACTATGGGCTCGGTGCTACTGGAAAACACCGGCGGTTGCAACCTCAGAAAACGAGCTAAGTTATCAACTGGTGGTGGTGGTGGTGGGTTGTTGTTGTTGCCTTGGTTTTGTACTAACAACTGCATCAGGGTATTCTGCTGCTGGATCAACTAAGTGAGCTCCGGTGGGAAGGTAAATTCGGGGTCATGTCTCGGAGGCATCAGATGGGTTTTAGAAGGAAGAGATTAGAATAGAATGAGGTCTAATGAGAGAAACACTACCCATATGCACATGAGACAAACACAATCATTTCACTCAATCAAGCATGCAAGGGCATACAATCGATCTAACTATCACTACAAAAGTGCTCGGACTATACTATATATATGGTGGAATACTACTACTGATGTGGTGGTCTACTAAAAATATTGATCGTTCGAAGACTCCATGATGTCTGCTCCAGCTTCGTCTTCATAGTCATCATTGCTATCGTCGGGGTCCGAGTCGGTGTCGTCGATGATGATGTAGTCCTTCGGACAAATCTCCTTGGGTTTTTCATCTTCTCCTCCTAGTGCGGGGTCTCCCATGAATATTCCTATCTTCCTTTGCAGATCATCATTCTTCTCCACTAGTATGACGATTTCTTCCTCATAATCTTCGCGTGTAGCCTTGAGTTCTTCCTCTAGTTCCGTGATCCTTGTCATCGCCTTCTTCAAATCTATCATGCCTGCGCACATCTGGTTCTCCTGGCGACGAATGTGCTGGTTTAACTCCTAGATGAAAGCTGCAATTGATCTATCTTTCCTGGTGCTGATCATCTCCCATTTCTCATCTCGGCGCCCACAAATCTGGTAGATAGTATCCTTAAGCTCCTTTTGGTAAACTTCTCCAATGCGTCCCATGGTGATGTGAGCTGCCATACTCTTTCCTAGACTTTGGGTTGGTGCATCAAAGGAAAACTCTATGGACTTAGTGGCTGGCGTGAATGTCCTTCCTGGAACTTGAACTTGAATCATCCATCGCTCCTCTTCTGGTAAAGTGGCGTTGTAAGTCCCGGTGAAGCTTGGTATTCCTATGTTCAGGTACCTAGTGACTTCCTTCAAGTGTCGTCCAAAAGGTGCGTCTTCATCCGGTAGTGCAAACTTGTTCCTTGCATCTGCCATCCTAAAGAGTAGAAAATGGAGAGGAGTCAGAAATGAGAAGAGAATAGTGATCTAGGGCTTTAGCTTAGTGGTCGCGTCCTACACTCAGCATGTGCTCTGATACCATCTTGTAGCGACCTGACCTCAAACGATCAAGTCTCTGTGCTTTAGTGTCATCTCTGGATCGGTAATGCTAACACACATAGTACTCAAAGGATTTATAACAGAGTAGCAATCACACACTTATTACATCGAATGTCTCAAAAGAGAACTTATTACAATAAATATGGCTTAAGGCCATATAATATGATAACAGCAGAAGGCTTGGAAGATAAAGTGAGTCCATCAACTCCAACGGCACAGCCGAGATGCATGGCAACGACCTAACAAACCTTACTCCTCGTCTGAAAAGTCTGCAACATAATATGTTGCAACCTGAAAAACGGGTCAGCACATGGAATATGCAAGCAATATAACACAGTAGAGCAAGAACAGAAAAATGCTATCACTACATGCATATTTGGCTAGTGGAAAGCTCTATGGTTATAGTTTTGCGAAAAGCCAATTTTTCCCTACAACAAAGGAATATATTTTATTTAACTATCATGGTAGTTGAAACATCATTGACAATATTAATTTAGACTTATGAGATACATATTAATTTAGACTTATGAGATACATATGATAATCCAAGTACTAGATACTCAAGAATTGTCCATAACCGGGGACACAGCTAACCATGATTAGATTGTACACTCTGCAGAGGTTTGTGCACTTTTCCCCACAAAACCCGATCTCCTCCGTTGGATTTCTCACACTACAGGGTGTTTGAGAAACGGATGACCGAGACACAGTCTTTCAGAAACATTTACTCTTTACTCTGGGCAGACCATACCAACCTACATCCCTCTACTTGCTGATCCACCTCTTCAAGAGCTCATGTAACTTACTCATCTATGATAGAGCCCATAATACCATGTGGCTGCACACGGAAGTTTCTAGCATGAAATATCTCAGTTCCCTTTGAGCCACTTATAATCCACCTAGATGTGTATTCAAGTTGCCACCTTAAGTTGAACCATTAATTAACAATCTCACATCTTTCATGGATTTCACTCACCCAACCACGTCTACGAGCGTAGCATAGCAATATAAGCAATACATAGAAGTTACTCCCAAGGGTTTGATAAATACAGGGCAATAGGTTCTACCTCATTAACTACTTCCCAACCCACATGTTAATCACATCCTAATCATGCAATGTTTGAGGATTAGAGCTAATGCATAAAAACTGGGTGATAAAGGGGTATGATCAAAGTGTTACTTGCCTTGCTGATGATCCGCAAAACCTAAAGATTCAAAGTAGCATGCTTCGCACTCCGGGTGCTCTATCGCAAACAAGCAATAGCATACATAAGCAATCAAGGAAAGAAGCATGGATAAAACTCAAATAAGAAGGTATAACCAGAAAGTTCAACTTAAGAACTCCGGTTTGCAAAAAGAATCAAATCAAACGGGGCAACGAAACTCAAACTGCGAAAGAAACAAGGTCCATTTACTATTCTGGACTAAAGTCAAATTTTACAGTATCAAAACCTTGTTCAAGTTGATTAAACAAAAAGAGGGTTTCGAGACGATGATCTAGGCGCTTGAATCGCCTGATTTCAACAAACAAGCGAAAAGATAAACTAAAACGAAAATCGTATCAGAAATCGCGATCAAAAATAATCGCAGAAAATCCGAGAAAAAGAAAAACTGACGAACAAGCTAACGAACGAACGTTCGCTATCTGCGTCTAACGAGTGAACACCGTTCGTTAAAACAAACGTACGAATGAACGTCCGCTAAATAACTAAACCGAGAAAAATCGGTGAACCGTTCTATTCAAAAAAACTTAGGGTTTCCTAAAAAAACTGGATCTATTCTTTAAAAAAACGAACGATGGCTTTACCTCCAGTGATGCGGGGCGGCGACTTCGCCGAGGCAGGGCTGCGGCGCGGGGCGGCGCAGGTAGCAGGGGCGGCTCTCGGCGGCGGCGACGGCGCGGCAAAGGCGGGGCGGTGCGGGGCGGCTCTGGCTGCGGTTGAGTGCGGCGGTGGTGGCGGAAATCGGGGGCGGGGGCGGGGTACTTATAGGAGGGGGTGCTTGCTTGGGAGAGGGAGCAAGCGGCGCGGGGAGGGAGAGTCCCGGCCGGACTCGGCCTCGCGGGCGGCGGCGCGCTCCCGTTCTCCTAGAAGGAGACGGCGCGGGGAGGTGGGCCGGCTGACTTGGGCTTTGGCCCAGTCGGCGGAGGAAACTTTTTTTTAAAACAAATAATTTCTCCGAAACTAAAATAATCCTATAAAATAAAATAAAAATCTAAAAATGCCAAAACAAATTTTCACCGTCTAAATAAAATGTTTAGAACGAGATGAACATTTTCTTGGCCCTAAAATGCAACTTTGAAAAACGTGCAATTTTTCTAATTCAAATAAAATACCAATAAACTCCGAATAAAATCAAATATTTGATTTTAATTTTTCCCTCCAATATTTCATTTATTTTGGAGAAGTTATATTATCTCCTCTCATATATTTTAATATGAAATATTTTCGGAGAGAAAAATAATTAAAACCAAAATCCTCGTTTCAATATTTGATAAAACTCAAATATGAAAACAGGGAAATCCCCAACTCTCTCTGAGGGTCCTTGAGTTGCTTAGGATTTCGAGAATCACGAAACGAAATGCAATAAAATATGATATGCATGAATAATCTATGTATAACATTCCAAATTGAAAATTTGGGATGTTACACACATACTCAACCATCATATAGTCTTCTATGATTGCTAACACTCACCTCGTACACATGAGCAAAACGTTTCAACCAGACACATAGAAAGATAGGGGCTTATAGTTTCGCCTCCCAACGTATTCACCTCAAGGGTGATGTCAACATTAATAACTCATGCTATCTATATTCAACTGGACATATGTGCCTAGATCTTTCCTCACCACATGATGCTTGCCAAAGGAGAAACATAAAAAGGAATAGAAGGAAAACTTTGACTCTTTCCATAAAAGTAAATACATAAAAGTAAATACATAAAAGTAAAAGATAGACCCTTCACAGAGGGAAGCAGAGGTTGCCATGCGCTTATTTGTTTGTATGCTCAAGCCCTTAGTGCAAAAGAACGTCATGTTGCATTGCCCCTTGTGATAGCGACCTTTATTATGCAGTATGTCGCTTTTCTTCTTCACCATCACAAGTTAGTGCAACGCTCATTTTTCTCTTACACTAAATGATCTCACACTTTTAGAAGCATTTTTATTGCCTTTTTGCACCGATGACAACTTACTTGAGGGATCTTGCTCAATCCCTAGGTTGGTATGGTGGACACTTGAAAATAAGATTTGGGTTTAAGGGTTTTCGGATGCACAAGTAGTATCTCTACTAAGTGTGGAATATTTGGCTAAGAAAGATAGGGGCAAGCACCACATGTTAAAGGATCTATAACAATATGACTTCTATGTGAATATAATCAAACATAAACCATTAAGTTGTCTTCCTTGTCCAACGTCAACAATTTTGGCATATAATGTTTTGATGAGGGCTCACAATCACAAAAGATTTCTAGGATAGTATATTTATATGTGACTCTTCTCTTCCCTTATTAATTCTTTCATGGGTTGCATCATTGACTAATGCTATGTTTGTCAATCTCTAATAAAACTTTCTACTTATACTTATCCTTATGTGGTGTCATCACCTACCATAAGTCTATTATATAATCTTTTCTTCATTTATTTCCTTTCTTTCTTTTAATTCATGTCTCTTTTTATTTTTATTTGCAACAAGAAAGTAAAGAAAGCAAAAACTCAAAGTAAACTTTATTATATAACTTGCACACGATTACAAGGATAGGTCACTAAGAAACTCTTAAATAAGAAAGGATCAAACTAACTTTTATTCATCTAAAGCAAAAGATCAAACTAAAATAAGTAAAGGCAAAAGATAGTGGGATGATACGATACCGGGGCACCTCCCCCAAGCTTGGCGGAAGCCAAGGGGAGTGCCCATACTCGATAATCAGTTCCCCTTTGGTGGTGAAGATGATGGTGGTGGTGAGGAAGCGACCCTATCCTTAAGGATCAAGAGATTCTCCAATCGACGGATGACGCTCGGGAGGTGGGTGATGTGCTCTTGATGCAGAATATTCTCACGAGTGAGATACTTATTTTGTATGCGAACTATTTCAATGATGCGAAAGGCTTCAATCTCAGCAGGAGTAAGATGAGTAAGGTAAGGTTTAAGGATATCTTCCTCCTCCTCCTCAGCTAGCAGTGCTTGTTCGAAGACCGAAGGCTGACCTACGGTAGCCTCCTTGCTCTCATCTCCTCCGACGGCTTCTGCGGGCTCTTTTCTCTTCATCTCGATCTTCATTAACCAAGCATCCTCTTCCACGTTGTTGGAGGAAGAAGAAGACATGATGCCTGGCTCAACATATCTGACAGAAAACAGAAAGATAAGAGAACAGGAGATTTCTTCGTGATACGGTGATGAACAGGTTCGGGAAGTATATCACTACAAAAAAGACACATCCGTGACTTTTTGGGCTGAACAAATTTTTTTTCTGTCATACTTATGACACTTCTATGACGATAATTGTGACAAAACCCGGTATCATCATAGATGTGGTGGGCTCCTACGTCTATGACAAAAAATCATGATAGAAAATGGGCTTTTCGTCCTGGGCAGGCCGGAGACGCAGCTGCATGACATTCTTTGGGCCATCCACGACGGAAAAAACCATGGTAGAAGCGAGGGCGAGGAAAATATCGGGGTGTTCCCGGTTACGGTGGGTGGTCGGGGCCGAGCGATGCACGGAGGTTTGCGCGTTTCTCTCATACACGCACGCACGTGGGTGCGAGGCGTTGGGCTCTGACTAAACCCGAGCGAGGCATTCGCCTACTGAACCCGAGCGATTGCACTGCAGGCTACGCGTTACTGAACCCGAGTGATCGATCGATGGCTGTTAACTGAACCGATCGAGCGATTCCTTCGCTACTGCTGCTAACTAAAGCCGATCGATGCTGCCTCTGGATGAACAGTGAGCGTTGCTGGGGGGTTTGGATGAACAGTTCTCAGTGGGGGTGGATGAACAGGACCCCGTGGTGTTGCCTCTGGATGAACAGGATCCCAATTGATCGAGCCAGTTGGGGCTGGATGAACAGGACCCCGTGGAGGGCTGGATGAATAGGACCACCCCGTGGAGGGCTGGATGAACAGTAGACGATGGAGGGCTGGATGAACAGTAGCCCATGGAGGGGTGGTTGAACAGGAGCCCGTGGAGAGGGCTGGTTGAACAGTAGCCGGTGGAGTAGCGCGTGGTGGAGACTGGATGAACAGGAGCCCGTGGATGAACAGTCGCGGGTGGAGGCTGGAGGAGGTCGACAGTGGATGAACAGTAGCCCATGGAGGCTCGAGGGGGTCGACGGTGGAGATGAACAGTATCCCGTGGAGTCCCGTTTTGCAGTACGCCACACCCCTCCTGATGAACAGGACCCCCATTTCGATCGTAGTGCTCCAACACAAGTCTGTTTCCTCCGTTTTGCGGTATGCCACACCCCTCCCGATCAACAGGACCCCGTTTCGACCGTAGTAGGTCCCTTTCCTCCGTTTTGCGACACGCCAGACCCCTCCCGATGAACAGGATCCCGTTTCTAATGTGGCCGGTCGAACACAAGGCCGTTTCCTCCGTTTCGCGCTACGCCAGGACTCGTTTCCATCGGTTGTTCCATCCAAGCCCTCCCGATGAACACAACGACACATTCCATTCCGACCCAGCCAGTTGGCTCCCCATGAACATGACGACGACGCAGTTTCTCCATTCCGACCCAGGCATGTACACGAGCCCTGGCCGTACGTATGCGCGAGTAGGCGTTCGAGACCCCGCCCGTATGTACGTATGTGGTTGTATTTTCTTTCTTGCACACTGCCCGCTGTACGTACGTGTACATGCTACATGCGCACCTCAACTACGACACGTGCGCGCCTCTACATCGACCAGTATGTACGTACACATTCGCGACCAGAATGACAATGCTATGTACACTTCGACCAGGTGGGTCTCGACTGTCAGGCACTTCCTTGCATGCGAAGATGTAGTTGGTGGGTCCCAGGAGTCAGGGGGCGAATCATTTTTTTTGCTCGGGCGCACTTCCTTGCATGCGAAGATGTAGATGGTGGGTCCCAGCAGTCAGGGGGAAACATTTTTTCACGAAATATGGTGGCCTGTCCGGTGGTCCCCGCTGTCAGGTGGAGGAATAATTATTTTGCGCGTAATAAGGAGGCACTTCCTTGCTGCGGCCATGGACCCAGCTGTTAACCTCTCCACGTACAGTCCACGTCCAATGGAAGTCGTTCCTTGACAATGGTGAGGCCTAGGAAGGGGACGACGCAGAGACGGGGAAGACGCGGCAGTAGATGCCCACGCGTAGAGGAGTATGAGGGTTCACTAGTTTGCTGTGGTGTGAGGCTGCCGGCGCAGCAGAATAACAGGGGGTGTGGGTGATTAGAGGGACGGTCTGGCCAGCAGTGGGAGTAGTAGGGGGTGGTGAGGCCTCCGCCACATCGCAGCCTGCCATGGGAGGCTGGAGCACGAGGCACGACCGGCGCTGGTTTGGGCGGCTGGAGCAAGAAGACCAGAGGTTGAAGAAGCACTACGGCTGTTGGATGGACATCGTACGGTCACTGGAGCTAGAATCGTGCATATTGACTAAGTTGACAAAGCCCTCCGTCCCCATCAACTTAGTAGGCCCACAAGTCAGCCTGCCACTATACTGGGTCCCAGCTAGCAGGGGGAGTATTTATTTTTTGTGCGTAATAAGGAGGCACTTCCTTGCATGCAAAGATATAGCTGGTGGGTCCAAGCTGTCAGCGGCGGTAACATTGTTTTCATGAAATACAAAGGCCCTTTCGGTGGGTCCCAGATGTAAGGTGGAGGAATCATTATTTTGCGCGTAATAAGGAGGCATTTCCTTGTGTGCGTCCATGGACCCAGCTATCAGCCTCTCCACGTACAGTCCACTTCAGATGCATGTCAGTCGTTGACCATGTTGACCAGGCTGCTCCAAGAGCACCAGGGCGGTGGATGATGGTGAGGCCAAGGAAGGGAACGACACGGAGCCACGAAAGAATCGGTTGTTGTTTACCACGCGGAGGGGGGTACGACTATACGAGGGTTTACTGGTTTGTCTGCTGTCGCCGGAGAATAACAGCAGGTGTGGGTGAGTAGAGGGATGGCTAGGCCAGCGACGGGAGTACGGTGGGACGGTGAGGCCTGCGCGGCAGCACAGCCGGCCATGGGGAGGAGGGAACAGGCAGTCCCGTCAGTGCTTGTTTGAGCGGCTGGAGCAGGAAGAGTAGAGATTGAAGAAGCACGACAGCCCTTGGATGGACATCTAACAGTCACTGCTTGTGCGTCAACCTTTTTTTAGGAAAGCCTCAAATCTGTGGAAAACAACATACATCCCATCTGCCATTATTTCTAATAATTTACAGCCCATTTGCTAATTCTTAAGGTTATTTTGGAGCCCATATTCTTTTTGTTAGCATTACAGCCGATATTGTGGCCACGGTTAAAAAATTATAATTTTTTTTGCATATTTCGGTGCGGTCCAAACTGTTTTTAATCCCGAAATTTCGAGTCACATTCAAACTAATTTTCAAAATAAATGTATATCAATATAAAATCCAACAAATTATCCACGCATAAAAATCAATGCAATTTAAGATCTTGAAATGAAAAAAAGGAATTTCAAACTAATTGCTGGTTTGATGTGTTTTAAAAATGTACAACCCATTTCTCATTACTGATAGGCCATTTTCTCGGCCAGCCGAATGAAGCTCTCCTCGTCTTGAAAGATTTGCAGCCCAACAGGCCTGACAAAGTGACTTACTTGGAAAATCACAAAAAACTCGGTTGTGGCCATGGACCCAGCTGTCAGCCTCTCCACGTACAGTACTCTTCCGATGGAAGTCGGTCCTTAACCACATTGACCACGGCGCGCCAAGAGCACCAAGGCGGTGGACGGCGGTGAGGCCTAGGAAGGGGACGATGCAGAGCCGGGAAAGATGCGGCAGTGGATTCCCACGCGGAGAGGAGTACGAGGGTTCACTAGTTCGGCTGCGGTGTGAGGCTGCCGTCACCGCAGAATAACAGGGGGTGTGGATGAGTGGAAGGATTGCCTGGCAAGCGGTGAGAGTAGTATGGTGGCGGTGAGGCCTCCACAGCAGCACAGCCGGCCACGGGAGGCAGGAGCAGGCGATATGACCGATGCTGCTTTGGGCGGTTGGAGCAAGAAGACCAGAGTTTGAAGAAGCACTATGGGTGTTGGATGGACATCGTACGGTCACTGGAGCTAGAATCATTCATATTGACTAAGTTGACAAAGCCCTCCATCCCTGTCAACTTAGTAGGCCCACAAGTCAGCCACCCACTATGGTGGGTCCCAGCTAGCAGGGGGTATTCATTTTTTGTGCGTAATAAGGAGGCACTTCCTTGCGTGCGAAGATATAGGTGGTGGGTCCGACCTGTCAGCGGGGGGAACGTACTGAACTACCCTCTTCGTCTCGTTTTTTAGGCGTCTCGGTTTATAGGGCGTGCACGTAGTTTTAGGTCATCCATTTGACTAACTAAATATGAGTTACTATGTCACAAAAAGTATATCATTGGATTATTAAGCGGATGTAGTTTCTAAACATATACTATTCATCACATATATAGCCAGTTAAATTCTCAACCTAGAACGATTTGCATGCCATGTAAACCGATACAGAGGAAGTATAGTAGTAAAAATGAGGTGATTTTACCGAGCGATCGGCGGGGGAGCATGGCCTATCATGTGGTCCCACGTGTCATGATGTACCAAGGCGATGCACGTGTCCCTCTTGAGGCAGAAGCAATACTATGTGGTTTGAGATGATGGCGAACCGAAGTGTGAAATAATGGTTGCTTCGTCCGTCTGGGAAGGTGCGGCATTGTGATTTGACGTCTCATTGCTCATTACTACTACTACTGGGGCGGTAAGACTGGGGTGTGTCCCCCCTACTGTTCTGCACTGTTATTTGGTGCTTGACACGTCGACCCGGTTGCTATGTGTCCCACATGTCGGCGACAGGAAGTACATAATTCATGAAAGCAAGCGTCGACGGAGGAGTACAAGAAACGACTTGGTTTTTTGCTGCTTCGCGCGATCCATCGATACAAATCCGGACTAAAAAAGGCGAGGGCGGGTCTTTTCCCGCACGGCAAGCAGGGGAGTTTGGCATAGTCTGTTCGAGGCAAGGAGGCAGGAACGGAAACAAGCAAATAAAGGTTGAGCGACTTAGTTTTGGGAAAATCTGATTTTACGGAGTACGTACCCACTAGGGTTTATAGGACTCATCTAAAAACATTCATTTTTCCATTTTATAAGTCTCAATTCTACTACTAGTAGTAGTACCATCACATGTTGGATTTCGAGGTGCGTTAGATCACCTGATGCAAGCATTGTCAAGAGAAAACTCACCAATGCATGTAGAAGTTCATGGAAATTTAGTGGTCATTCATGCATTCGTTCTAATTAATGCCTCGGTAAACATAACTTCCTGAGAAAAACAATCGTACTAATTACTTGTGTAAACTAGGAGTACGAAATTAATTCGACCACTCACCGTCTACCTTGGTTGGAGAGATTTTGAAATTGAGCCATAAACTAGAAAGGAGGGAGTAGTAACTTTTGTCTCGATACCTATTTGTGGCCTTGTATAGATGCAAAATGTATGTTTTTATAGTGGCCTTGTATAAGTAAATGGAGGAAGTACTAAAGGACATATATGTTCCAAACAATATGATAATCTCTCTAACCAAGGTAGTAGGGACGAGGAGTAAACGGAGGGAGTAGTAAAATTTTCTCCTCGTCCTGTGAGCCATCGCACGTGTGGGCAAGGGAGCGGGCGTAAGGCGTACAATACTACTACTAGTAAGCAAGCTTCACCTCATCCTGCGAGCCATCACGCCCGTGGGCAGGGGAGACGGCGTACTAAGCAAGCTTCTCCTCGTTCTGCGAGTTAACGGGACACATCAAAAGTACTCCAGTGTATAGAGCCTTGCCTCTAAGGTAGGACCCACATGGTTTGCCTCTTTTTTAACATAACGCGTCAAGTCACAATTTGTTTGTTCACCCGTGGTAGACGATCCTCCCTCCACCAAGTGTACAACCAGTACACGGTCAAATTACCACGTGGGCTGCCTTTTCGTACAGAAATGAGCTCCATCGTGTACCCGCGCGGGTGTGGTTGGGAAAGAGACGGGAGTACCTGCACCGTGCGTGCACCTCTTCTCTTCGTGCACGCCCCCCACCTACGTGGGTGTGTGTGAGAGATACAAACCTAGACAAATGGCTTGTGCGTAATAACTACTCTTCGTAAGCCATTGTAAGAGTGGACAAAATGGTGAAGGAGGAGATAGGGGAGCAACAGAGGTGTGCGATTCTTGGTCGGCGTTTGGCCTCGTTTAAATAGGAGATTAAATAGACGGCGGACGGGAGGAGCTCAGCCGGCGTTGCGTTTAATGCCGGCCCAGTCATGAACGGACGTGTGTCCAGGTTGGGTTTCTCGGCTTCCACACGAGCGGGTTTCATGGAGGCGTTTGAATGCGGCAAGGAGGCGTGTTCAGCCGGGCGTGCAGCGAGTGGCGCCCCTGACTCTGACGTAGGACACCGCGCCATTCTTCCATAGAGGTGTGGGCTCTTTTGGTACATGGCCTGCATGTCAGTGACCCAACGCAGGCAGCGCACAGCAGAGAACCTTTGGTAGGCCAAGGCAGTCAGAAGCGGGCATTTCATAAACCGATGATTGTTCATTGAGTGTGACGTCATCCTTTTCATGTAGATAAGCCTACTATGTTGACAGCCCGTTCGATACGTTGTGATTCATAAAGACCGCTGCAAATATCAATGTTCTTCTTATCACAGATAAGATTGATTAATACCCGTAACAATCCATGTCCTTAACAAAGGGTGCATGCACGTATAGGTTGAGCGTGTGTCTTGCATCATGTGTTGTATGCATGTAGGCATGCGAGTGTTGCGTGCGTGCAAGGGTACATTTCAGTGTTGCATGCATGTGTTCGTACGTGCGTGTGTTCATGAGTGCATGTGTACGAGTCAGTGTTGCACGCCTGCATGCGTGCGTGTGTTCGTTATGTGTACGTGTCAATGTTGCACGTCTGCATGCATGCGTGTATTGCGTGCGTGCGGGGTGAGACTACACGTTAGTCGACTGACTTTTTCATCTCTGTTCATTAGATTTTCCAGCTGTTGGATACGAAATCAAGGGCCTGTAGTTTATCATCGAACTCCACCCCCCCTGAGCCGCCAGCCACCACCGGCCGAACCGCCGGCCCCCGCCGCTCTCGGCTGGCCCACGCCGCCACGCCGCCCCGGCCGCCCCGAAACCACTCCCCATCGTCAGTTCGCCGCCGCACCGGCCATCTCTCTAGCCCCCCCCCCCCCCGCGTGCGCCAAGCTTTTTATTCGGCGATCCCCACAGTACCGCCCAATCAACCCCCCCCCCCCCACCGCCAGCGACTGCCAACCAGAGGTCTCACGACTTCGAGTACCCATCGACCAATAATTTATTACCATTTTTGTCCTTCATATACGCGCTGATGGGTGGGCCCTATTGTAATGTGCGCCGAGGAATGTCGACCGTTTGACTGGTCAATTGATCGTGTCATCAACAAATTACGGAGCTGTATGGTGAGCCAGTGACTGTATGGTCACCCTAAAATGTATTTTATTAACATAGTACAGACTCAAACTACCATTTCTTTCTTTCATATACGGGCTGACAGGTTGGCCCCACGGTTACGTGCCCCGATGGTGCAACACTAGTTGCGCCATGTGGAACATTTGACTGGTCAATTGATTGTGTCATCAACAAAATACGGAGTTGTACGGGTGAGCCAATGACCGTATAATCATGACATGTATGTTTTAACACGGTACAGATGCAAGGGCTCATATATACGCGCAAGCACTCACCGCTATAAGCGCACACACGCAGACCCTACCCCTATGAGCACCTTCGAGAGAGTGCGCCAGCATATGATCTTGAGATTTTATGAAGTCAGCATAGGTGCCTCATAGTCGAGTGGAACGTCTCCTCCCATTGAAAGCACATTGCTGGAAAATACTAAAATTAATCTAGGATAAATGCGAGCACCGGGACTTTAACCCTGGTGGGCTGGAGAAACCACTGTCCTCCTAACCATCCAACCACATGTTGGTTAGCACGACAAAATGTATGTGGTGACCGTGATGAGCTTATTCTGAAGTCTAGTGACCATATCGTGCTTTCGCTTGAAATACAATGATCGTAAGTGTCGTCAACAAAATACGGAGCATGCATCAAATGCAAAGTCCATTAGTGTCATCAAGAAAATATGGAGATGTATCGTGAGCTAGATATCGTATGATCACCACGAGAATGTATACTGTGACCATAATGAGCATATTCTAAAGTCCAGTGATCGTATAGTGCTTTAGCTTGAAATACAGTGACCGTCACGCGTGAATGTGTCGTGGGCATGCATACTTTTAGAGGGCCGAGAGATAGTTAGTGTGTGTACATGAAAGTGGTGTAGAAAGAGGGGGGTGTCCGGTGGAGACAAGGAGAGATATTCCCTTCGTTTCTCTTTCCCGTGACTAATATTTTACGATAATATATAAACATTCACAATGCAGAACAAATATTTTTGGATGCACCATGCAATTAACTTTCATGTATAACATTGCACTATTCTATATGCTTATTTTCTTAGTGGCCGATTGCGTGTGTGGTGTGGTGGGAACATCATTTCTAGTTGTGGTGGGTCAACATGAGGACTCATGGGTCTGTTCCATCCTGTGCCACATAGGTTGGACCGAGATGCGTTATACGAAGACCCATGTGGAGGACTCGGCGTACAACACGAAGCTAGCTACCAGAGTCACAGAGGACTCTATCCCCACTAGTGATAAGCTGACTATATATGATTTGTAACCCTAGGCCCCCAGTATGTTATAGAAGCTTGGGGGCTAGTTCGTCGATAGTATACACACACGCACAATGCCTGGTATTCACGTGTACTTTGTACACACCCCTATCACTAATATACAGTACCATGAGTAGGCTTTTTCCTCAACTGCAAGGGTCCGAACTAGGGTAAAGCTTTGCCTCGTATTACCATCCAGCCTAACAATTAGGGATATCCTACCGAATGATATGATGGAATCATATCTGCCAACTACTAAGAGAGAGGTGTGTCTGGGGGGAAATGTGTGCAAGTGAGGCCTAAAGATAATGTGTGTGCGGGAGACACATAGGCACATATATGTGCGTATAGAGGGCTAGCAGAGACCGTGCGTGTGTGTATATATGCATGTGAGAGAAATAGTGTTTTCCAACTGAGTTAGTGAAAAGAGTGGTACATAGTAGTCAGAAAGAGAGAGAGAGAGAGAGAGAGAGAGAGAGAGAGAGTGATAGAGAGAGAGCATGTGCGTGAGACTCCCCGACACCCCGAGAGAGATTGTGAGCATGTGTGAGGGGGAAATGCCGATGCATATGAAGTGTGTGCACTTATGCGGTAGATAGAGAGAGATATAGCGCGTTTGTGAGAATGGGCCGAGGCATAGGGCATCTACGTGTAAAAGGCGGTTCTACGCATTAAATTAAAATATAAATGGAATTATTATTTTGGATGAGATCATGAATTTTGCAAATTGCGTATGGTCAAAAATCGGTCTATCAGACACCCAAACTCTATTGAATTCTAGCATGTGCATGTGTTTATTTCATATTATCGATCCATAGAGTGAGAGCGGTTTGAAATACAGGCAATGGATGCTTCTGCAATTCATATAAACATTAATTAGTGCACTCCATGTTGTTAGTGTGAAGCACTTTATACATTTGTCACTTGCATGGATACATTCCAAATTGCTAGTTACAAAATAGAATACATGTCGAATTCAACATAAAGCGGGTTTCGAAGATTTGAATTCATAGGATGTGCATTCATCTATTTGAACCCGAGATAATGGCATTTGTAAATCAGATGTAAAAGGGGGCATCAATCTTTGATGTGCGTTTGAACATGCTATATATATTCATACGCATGTCTAACTTTTTTTTGCAACCAAGGAGATTATATCTGGAACCATGCATGAACTGAGGTAAGTTGCATATTTTTTAATATATACTCGTGTACAATGTATATTCAAATGTACCCCCTCCATTCCAAAATAATCATAGCTTTAGGATTCTCAAGAGTAAAGATTTGTGAAGTTTGAGAAATCCTGAAAGTTCAATTCAAGAGAACCGAAAACGCTAATGCTTCTGCTCCCAAATATTGAACGAAGCGCCAAATAGGCCTCTGGTCACCCGAAATCGCACGAGACTAATGTTTGGTGGTAGGAAATTACTGTCCTGACTCTGGCCCATGTAGCCTATCGGCCCGATGTCCAAAGGTCTAAACCGGGGTAGGTTTGTAACTTCACCAAGACGCCAGTCTCAACCACCTCCAAGAAGCATACATACACCGTGGGCGCCTAAACACCCATGCGCTCGTCTGAAATCTATCCCGCCCACATTTGGGACACCTGAGATTACTGTCCTACCCCCAACCTGCAATATGTCTGAAATTTTAGATGGGGGCAAAGTTTGTAACTTTCCCCGAATTTCAAACAAGCGCGTCCCAAACCAAAACATTGTTCCCCCTTAGTTCCCCGCCTCCCTCCGTTTCCCCATTCATACTCCATGGGCGCCAAAATGCCCTCTCCACCAGCCGCGAAACCCTAGCCTCCTCCGTTCTCCACCCCATAGCGCCCAATCCACCACCGCCCTCCTCCATCATGCCGGAGCTGATACCCCGACGTCGTCGTCCAACGCAACCGCAACGCCCTCAAGGACTTAGCAGCTGAAGCCGAGGTAGAGCTTCCTCCACGACACTAACGCCAACGTGCGCCATACCAGAACCACTCTGACCACGTCGTCCTGCGCCCCACTGCTGCCGCTCCACTGTCGCAACCGTCCACCGCACTAGAGTTGTTCCCGCTGCGTCGTCGTTCGCCGCCTCAGATCTTGTTCCCCGCCGCCCACAGACGGCCACCGCATCACACTCAACAACTTGGCCATGGGTTCGTCCAAGGCTCCACCGTCCACCACAACTTCTCGTTTCCAGCGAACCACAAGAAGATCATTGGAAAAATAGAAGGAGGACACATCACTACCAGCAGAAAGAGGTACTCCGCTTCCCTTATTCATGAAAACCTTACATCTCTTCTCACACCGTATTCATCCCACGAAAGAAACTAGTTGAGCGCTTCTTACTACATCTTCTTCGTGATACTAAATGCACAAGGTTTCCTCCCTTTACTATTCCACCTTTGCTAGAGGTCTGTAGCCCGCCTGGATTTCAATTCAGGGTCAGTCGAACCACAATTAAAAGAAGAAGCACCCACTTAGGCGCGCGGAGCACCTAGTCTGCCTGTTCGTCGGGGAACCGGCGCATCGGTGTCTATCATAGGGGTGTGGGGTGCAGGAGCTGCTTGTGCCCGATCTGGAGGTCGGCAGGGCTTGAATGGATGGCCGGGGGCGGTGCCAAGCACGGCGGTGCGGTGAGGTCGAGGGGAGGTGTAGAATCGAAAGTATGTCTAGAGGGGGGGTGATTAGACTACTTGACCAAATAAAAATCTAGCCTTTTCCCAATTTTAGTTCTTGACAGATTTTAGCAACTTTGGACAAGTCAAGCAAGCTTAATACAATTCAAGCAAGCATGCAAAGAGTATATGAGCAGCGGAAAGTAAAGCATGCAACTTGCAAGAATGTAAAGGGAAGGGTTTGGAGGATTCAAACACAATTGGAGACACGGATGTTTTTGTCGTGGTTCCGATAGGTGGTGCTATCGTACATCCACGTTAATGGAGACTTGAACCCACGAAGGGTAACGGTTGCGCGAGTCCACGGAGGGCTCCACCCACGAAGGGTCCACGAAGAAGCAACCTTGTCTATCCCAGCATGGCCATCGCCCACGAAGGACTTGCCTCACTAGCAGTAGATCTTCACAAAGTAGGCAATCTCCTTGCCCTTACAAACTCCTTGGTTCAACTCCACAATCTTGTCGGAGGCTCCCAAGTGACACCTACCCAATCTAGAAGACACCACTCTCCTAGAAGTAACAAATGGTGTGTTGATGATGAACTCCTTGCTCTTGTGCTTCAAATGATAGTCTCCCCAACACTCAACTCTCTCTCACAGGATTTGGATTTGGTGGAAAGAAGATTTGAGTGGAAAGCAACTTGGGGAAGGCTAGAGATCAAGATTCATATGGTAGGAATGGGATATCTTGGTCTCAACACAAGTGTAGGTGGTTCTCTCTTAGGAAAAGTAAGTTGGAAGTGTAGGTTCGTTCTGATGGCTCTCTCCACGAATGAAGAGGTGGTGGAGGGGTATATATAGCCTCCACACAAAATATAACCGTTACACATAACTTCCCAAACTCGGTGGGACCAAATGGTTAAACTCGGTCGGACCGATCCAGCAAAGCTAGTGACCGTTAGGGTTTTCGGTGGGACCGACATGCAACTCGGTAGGATCGATATGATTAGGGTTAGGGCATAACGTAATCTCGGTGAGACCGATTACACAAACTCGGTGAGAGCGATTTTGGTAATAAGCTAACCAGAGAGTTGGTCAGGTAAACTCGGTGGGACCGATCGCTCATTTCGGTGAGACCGAAACATTACGAAGGGAAAACAGAGAGTTTACATTGTAATCTTGGTGGGACCGATCGCTCATCTCGGTGAGACCGAAATGTTACGACGGGAAAAAGAGAGATTACAACCCCATCTCGGTAAGACCGAGATCCCTATCAGTGAGACCGATTTGCCTAGGGTTTGTGGCAGTGGCTATGACATTTGAAACTCGGTGGCGCTGGATAGGAAGAATCTGTGGGGCCGAGTTTGACTTTTGGTTTAGGTCATATGTGGATGTGAGAAAGTAGTTGAGGGTTTTGGAGCATATCACTAAGCATTTTGAGCAAGAACCTCATTAAGCAACACCTCATCCCTTCTTGATAGTATTGGCTTTTCCTATAGACTCAATGTGATCTTGGATCACTAAAATGGAAAATGTAGAGTCTTGAGCTTTGAGCTTGAGCCAATCCTTTGTCCTTAGCATTTTGAGGGGTCCACTTTTCTCATCCATGCCATGCCAATCATTGAGCTTTCCTGAGATATTAATCTTGAAATAAGATTAGCTCAATGAGCTATATGTTGTTAGGAATTACCAAAACCACATAGGGATAGTTGCACTTTCAATCTCCCCCTTTTTGGTAATTGATGACAACATATAGATCAAAGCTTCGACAAATGATAATAAGAGTGAAAAACATTGTCGCTTTGAGAAGTATGTGAAAAGCAAGAGGTCCCCCTAAATTTGTGCATAGTTTAAGATTTGCTTTGGACTGCAAATGCACAAAGAGTTAGGATCATGGGTTACTCTTCCATGTCATATACATCTTGGTGGAGCGCTCAAAATGATAATAATTAAAATACATGCACTCATCACCAAGAAAAGTGAGTGATCATATGGAATATAAAAGGATAATGTCATCCAACAAGCATAAAGGTAGTATATGATCAAACACATGATCATCCAAGTATCACACAAGCATAAAGTATCTCAAACAAGCAGATAATAAAGTTCAACCACCAAGGAAAAACGCAAGAGAGAACAAAAGCAACACTCTCTCTCAAAGCCTATGATCTATACATTTTCTCCCCCTTTGGCAACAAGTTACCAAAAAGTTCATAAAAATGCATAGTGCTAAATCGTCACTCAGGCTTGGTCTTCAGGTGGTGGTGTAGACAGAACTCCAAGGACGAAGGCGTCAGTCGATGTAGATGGATCTGGTGGAGTAGGTGCTGGAGCTGGTGGCACTAAAGTTGTAGCTGGTGCAGATGAAGTTGTTGTGACAGGTATAGCAGCAGACCTCCGACCTTTGGGCACCGTACGCTGATGGGTACAGTGATGGAGAGAATCTTGTCTGCTAAAAGCGGATTATATGAAGCCTTTATGAGTCTATTGACAGGCTTTGAGGTATGTGAGATAATATGTGATAGTACTGCACATGTTATAGTAGCCCCTGAGACTCTGGTTGTCATCGAGAACGGCGGCGAACAGAGGATCCAATTCCCAGGCAGTAACCAATCTGCTTTTATGTGCAGGTGGTGGGAGCTCCGGTGGCTAGTTGTACTAGGGAGTTTGCCCAATTAAAATGGCAACTGGATGTGGCAGACGCCGACATCAAGCTTGTTAACAAGAGGCTTGACGAGGCACAAGGTAAGTGTTATTATCCGGTGAATGCCACATAGTAAGAGCAGCATAATGCCAGTATCTTTAATATGTTGTGACTGTAGATGGGGCTGCCACCGTGGAAGCCTTGCGGGCGGAACTTGCCCGAGCCAAGGAACAAGCGAGGAGTAGTAATGCGGCTGCTTTGAAGGCGGCCGAAGAGTTGAAAGCCGAAAAGGCCACACATTGGAAGAGCCAAGAGAAGATGGCCAAGATGGCTGTAGAATTGAAAGACACTGCCGACCATTGCCGGGTCCTTGAGAAAGAGAACCAAGTGAAGGCAACGGACCTTGAGAAGGCCCCGACAGCAGACAAAGACACCCGTTCTGCTATGAGAGCGAAGAAGGAGGAGCCGCGGGAAGCCGGGGATATTGCGGCTGGAAAGCCCTTCATGTTACGGAGGAAGTTCAGAGATCCATGGTATGCCCCTCTGGATCGGCTATGGAGCTCGGCAGATGCGTATAAGGATTTGGCGGCAAGCGCTGCCGATGCGGCCCAGTACTTCCAAGGTCAGACAGATCGTGAAGTGGACAAGCTGTTCTGGACGCAATTCCATGTTCCAGAGCGTCCGCTTTCATTGACTGACCAGCTAGCCGAATGGGCCGAGCTGAATAGGTTGTCCGGACTCGCCATGAGATCTGTTGTGGATCAATTATGGCTGGAAGGGCCTAAGCCGAACAACTATTTCAGCTTAGTGCAGCAGCTCCTTGATGCGGTGCCGCGCATTAATGTGATGAAGAGGTCAGTGTGCATAGAAGGCTCGTGGATGGCCCTTGCCCGTGTTAAAGCATACTGGGCGGAGATGGACGCTACCACTGTTGCGGCGCAGGGTTCGGCCATAGGCCGTGTGGCTGCCGAACACTATTTCGAGGAAGTTCTCGAGGGTGCTCATTTTATAGAGGCCCAGTGCTCGAAAAATATTATGTTTGAGTGATATGTATTCTCATTGTAAACATAATGCTTTTATGAAGTTTTTATAAGGTTGTGTTTATACTTTTGCCTGAAAGTAGTATCATGCCTCCTGTGCGGCCGTTTATGTATACATGTGTATAACCTGAAAGATTGCAGCCGTCGGCTTCAACCCCCACGCATGTAATGCGGAGGTGCTCGCAAAAAATGCATGTTCACACTTAACCCAACGTCTTGGTCCTGATAAGGAGGTGATAGCGCAGCGAGCGGGCAACCGGACTATAATGCTTGAACACTTTCACTTAGCCATAGGAGTTTGACAGTGGGGCTACTAGATAGCCCCTGGTGGCTTTGCACTCTCCCGGTCGCGGGGTGCGTATAAGCCTGGCCGGAAAACGGCCCTTCGTTAAGGCGGAGGAATTCTAACATTCCGATAGGTCATCGAGTGGTTGACCAGTCTCATGCTATATCATGACAGTCAGTTTTTGGCTTTCTCTACTAAGGCGCTCGTCCGGATGAACCAGGGCACAATTGCAGTAGTTCTCCTAGTGCTACCTTAGCCGGCAAAGCGGAACGTAAGGCACAAAAACACAGGAGCCGGGCAAACCCAACATTTGACCAAAGACAATGATTCAGAGCTGATGCATATAAGGCCAAACTCGCGACGCCGAACACTCCCTAAGGTATTCGGTCTTTATGGTATAAACCGGGCCGAAATAGTGCTGCTTGTAAGAAGCCCCTTGTGTCCAGGTACGTGTGTTATTCTGACGTGGCCACATGCCAAGACGTCAGCATCCTTCTCAATTGTGTTGAGAGTTAGGTGGATATGTATCAACAAGAGACAGTAAAAAAAGGTTTACGCAGGGTCTTAATCTAAAAAGAATCCTTGGATCGGGTCCCTGCTGCACGTCTGCGCATGTGTCTCCGTTGTGCCATATCCAGGACGGGTGTAGCACGATGATCATCTGTAAAAGAGAGGAGCTTAGGTAAAAAAGCTGTCGTGCAAAAAGATAGTTTTTTTAAATAAACCATGTATAATTCAAGGTGAGTAAGAATTGCCACTTGTCTGCGCCCGTTGAGCCCCTTGTATTGTAATGGGGGACCTGTTAATTAGTTGGTGAGGCCGTTTTTAGTGTGCGGCTGTTTAAGGCAGCCGCACGCTCTTTGGCACGCAGAAATCGCTTAATATTTCTGTTCACTGTAATGATGCCACGTGGACCGGGCATCTTGAGTGTGAGGGAAGCGTAGTGTGGTATTGCATTAAAGCAAGCGAAAGCTTCGCGTCCGAGTAGTGCTTGATAGCCACTTTGGAACGGAGCGATGTGGAAGGTTAGATGTTTGCTACGGAAGTTATCGGGGGAGCCGAATATAACGTTTAGTAGCAGGGAGCCCGTGCAACGAGCCCCTGGGCCTGGCGTTACTCCTTTAATGGTAATATTGCTATGGCGAGTTTTTGTTGGGTCAATCCCCATTTCGTGGATTGTATCCTGGTATATCAGGTTTAGACTACTGCCACTGTCCATCAGGACTCATGCGAGGCGGTATCTGTCAATTATTAGGTCTAATACCAGGGCAGCCCATCCTGCACGCCGGATACTCGCTGAGTAATCACGATGGTCGAAACTGATCGGTTGAGACGACCAGTGGCAGGACTCCACGGTGATAGGCCTTCGGGCATATTTTTCTGGGAGTGTCGTTTTGTTTTTTCCATTGATCACATGTAGCACGTTTACTGTTTTTTACTTCTGGTGGAAATTTCTGTTGTTCCCCAGCGTCTCCCTTGAGAGGCTCATTCTCATCTTCGCTTGGTGTATCCTCCCCCTTGTGTACGTCGTTGAGCTTGCCGGACTGCTTGAAGACCCAACATTCTCTGTGGGTATGATTGGCTGGTTTGCCAGGGGTGCTATGGACCTGACATATTTGGTCCAGAATTTTATTCAGGCTAGACAGTTCGTCTCTGGCGCCTTTAGAGGGCGGCTTCTGACCTGGCTGAGAGCTTTTGAATCCGGCATTTACTGCCGTGCTCTTCGTGTTGTCTCCTTTGTTCCGGCATTTGTTATTGCTATTGCGCCGTGATTTCCCGTTTCCATCTCCAACTTCAGATGTACTGGGGTCGCTGGTGCTGCATCTGGCTAGCCAGCTATCCTCACCCGCGCAAAAGCGGGTCATGAGGCTTGTTAATGCTGCCATCGTTCTCGGCTTTTCTTGGCCGAGGTGTCTGGCGAGCCATTCGTCACGGACGCTATGTTTAAAAGTTGCCAATGCTTCAGCGTCCAGACAGTCGACAATTTGGTTCTTTTTAGTAAGAAACCTATTCCAAAGTTTTCGGGCTGACTCTCCGGGCTGTTGAGTTATATGGCTCAAATCATCCGCGTCCGGAGGCCGGACATAAGTTCCTTGGAAATTTGCCCGAAAAGCGTATTCAAGATCTTCCCAACTTCCAATGGAGTTTTCGGGGAGGCCTTTAAGCCAGTGGCGGGCTGGCCCTTTGAGCTTGAGGGGTAAGTACTTAATGGCGTGGAGATCATCTCCTCGATCCATATGGATATGGAGGATATAGTCCTCAATCCATACCCCAGGGTCTGTTGTTCTGTCGTATGCCTCTATGTTCACGGGTTTGAATCCCTCTGTAAATTCATGATCCAGCACCTCGTCGGTGAAACATAGGGGGTGTGCGGCGCCCTTGTATCTGGGTGTACCGCATTGTTCGGCTGTTATATCGTATGCTGGGGCGTGCTTGCGTGGTCCATAGATGGATCTGGTTGTGCTGTTCTTTTGGTGCAAGCCCCCGCGTGAATCGCGTATTGTCTTGTGAGTGGCATTATTGGCCGCTCTATGTTGGCCGTGAGGTCGTCTATCTAGCCAGGTGGCAGTTTTGATTTTTGGTTGTGAGGGGTCTGAGGCCTCCTCATCAAATTCAGGTAGCAATTTCCGCTTTGGGTAGCTCTTTGTGGGGCGATTGTCGCCGTACTTCGCTGTTGTGTTGGGTACTTTACTCCATCTGATTTGGAGTGTGTCCTGCGCAGCCTTGAGCCTTTGCTTCTGCTTTTTTAGGCTCCTCGCGTTGGCAACAAGCCTTTGACGGGCATTCTGCTGCTCCGGGTGCATGTCCGGCATTGTGTCGTCCGGACTATTATCTTTGACAGAATTGGTTTGTTCGGTTTGATTTTCCATATTTCCATGGTCCGGCAGTGATTTGCCCTGCTCCAACGCTGGGCCTGTGTGGTCGTTGTTTCTGGCGAGGCGGGATTTGGGGCGGCGCTTGCGCCGTCGCTTTGACTGCTTCTCGGGGGAACAAGCCTTCGGCGCGTCCTTCTGTTCCTCGTCGTCGTTTTCTTTTGGTGTGTCCACCATGTATACGTCATATGATGAAATGGACGTCCGGCGCCCTATGGGCGGTGGTTCATCTTCACCTGCCGCATCATTGTCCATATCGTTGATGTCTGCGGAGTCGAAGTCGAGCATGTCGGTTAAATCCTCGACAGTGGCTACAAAGTGGGTGGTGGGTGGGCATCGAATTTCTTCGTCGTTCGCATCCCAATCCTGTTGGCCATAAACCAGCCAGGGTTCTCCTGACAAAGAGAGAGACCTTAGTGAATTCAGGATGTCGCCGAAGGGCGTGTGCTGAAAGATATCCGTGGCGGTGAATTCCATGATCAGTGCCCAATCGGATTCGATTAGCGGGGGCGCGGATGATTCTGGGTCCGGAAGAGAGTTCGGCACCTTGGAGTCACGGGCCGTGCGGAGGATTATGCTGGTGTTTGGCTCGATCGCCGTCGAGACTGCAGCTCCTGAGGCGGTGTCTAGCCACCCGTCCTCGATTAGAGCAGCTGGCTCCGAGCTAAGGGTCGGAGCTGATGCGGGCGCGGCCTCTGGGGTACCGTCCGATGGCAGAGCTAGGTCATACCCATCGCGACAGTGCGGCGCGCCCGCCTGTGGCTCGAATCCATCGAAGATCAAGTCCCAACGGATGTTGGCCGTGTAATTCAAACTTTCAAATCTGACCTAATGGCCAGGGGCATAGCTTTCAATCTGCTCCAGATGGCCAAGCGAATTAGCTCGCAGTGCAAAGCCGCCGAATACGAAGATCTGTCTGGGGAGAAAAGTCTCACCCTGGACCGCATCGCTATCGATGATAGTAGGAGCCATCAAGCCTAACAACGACGACACAAAGGAACTCTCAATGAAAGCACCAATGTCGGTGTCAAAACCGGCGGATCTCGGGTAGGGGGTCCCGAACTGTGCGTCTAGGCCGGATGGTAACAGGAGGCAAGGGACACGAAGTTTTACCCAGGTTCAGGCCCTCTTGATGGAGGTAAAACCCTACGTCCTGCTCGATTGATATTGATGATATGGGTGTTACAAGAGTAGATCTACCACGAGATCAAAGAGGCTAAACCCTAGAAGCTAGCCTGCGGTATGACTGTATGTTGTGATTGTTGTCCTACGGACTAAAACTCTTCGGTTTATATAGACACCGGAGAGGGTTAGGGTTACACAAGGTCGGTTACAAAGGAGGAGATATCCATATACGTATTGCCTAGCTTGCCTTCCACGCCAAGTAGAGTCCCATCCGGACATGAGACGAAGTCTTCAATCTTGTATCTTCATAGTCTAATAGTCCGGCCAATGGAGATAGTCCGGCTGTCCGGAGACCCCCTAGTACAGGACTCCCTCATCTAGCAAAAGCATCAGTGGTAGACTTGCGTTTCTTCTCCTGCACTTCATCCTGAAGTTGTTCAACGACTGACTAGATCTCAGTGACCTTCACATCTAAGTCATAGAACTTCCGCTCCATGATCCTCTCCAAGCTCTCATGGTTTTGAGTCAGGGTAGCCAATCCCTTCTCAATCCTCAGAGTGGAGGCAATCAAGTAGCCAAGCTGATCTTGCTTGCTCTTTAGAAGATACTGAGATGCCTCATCCATGGTTGGCATCTTTGCAGCCTTTTCAGCCCTTGCCTTCTCCTTTTGGCTTGTGCATGCACAGAATATGGTTCATTCTCATCCATCACCACAGTGTTATCCTCAAAGTCTGGGTTGATGGGAATGTGTTCCTTGTCCAGGAGATATGTGCCAGTGCCCATCTTGGAGTTGATTATCTCCTGGATCTGTGGGGCATACCCACAACTCTTCTTCTGATCTGCAGCTGTCCTCTTTATGGTTTCCACAATTAGGCTCATGACTTTGAACTTTTGAGGAACATCAAATATGTGAAGCAAGTTAATTGCATGGCCTCTGTGATGCCTGAATAATTAGACTATAGTAATTCTCTGCAAATGATGCCACGTCACCTCTACCACTGTCGCTAATCTCGTGTTAGTTCAATACGATTCAAATTCAAATTTGAAATTTTGTCAAAAGAACAAAATTTTCCAAATTAAAAAAAATGTTCGGGGTGTGCTAATTAACGCTTAGGAAATTATGGTGAAGAAACCCTCTTGTTACAAAATGCATGAATACTTTAAAATGAATTAAAATAGTAAAATAAATATAATTAAAACAAAAAAGATATATATAAAAGGAAATAAAACAAAGCAAAGGAACAAAAGGAGGAACCCCTCACTGGGCCAGCCGGCCTAGCTGCTTGCCAGCCCACTGGCCCCTCAGGCCCAACCGGCCATCCCCATAACCGCCCACGCCCCGAAACACTAACCCCTACACGCCACACCCCCGTCGCCCCACTCCCCCCCCCCACTTTCCCCCCTCCCAATCCAGATGGGATCGGGATCGATCCCACCATGCCGTCGCCGCTGCCCCCCCCCCCACTACCGCATAACCCCTCCCACTCCCCCGATCTCTCTCCCTCCCCGCGTGGAACTGGATCGAGGGCGCTCGCCCCCGACAACCGCCCGACCCATTCGCCACGCCGCCACCGCCCGGCGCCTCCGGCCACCCCTCGCCAGCGCCCGCCCCCACCTCGACCGGACCTAGATCGGGATCGCCCCCAATGTGCCTCGACGACCGCGCCCCGCCACCCGGTCCTGCTCGACACCATCTTCCACGCGGTCGCCGTCGCCTCACCACCTGACCCCATAGCCACGCGGAGCCCTCCTCGCCGGACCGCCCCTGCACCCCTCGAGCTCGCACGCGACACCCCCTGTGAGCAACGTCTGCCCTCCTCTCTCCCTTTCGCTGGATCCGGCCTGCGCCCACGCTCACGATGCCCCAGCCTCCCCGTCTTACTCCCGCCATCGCCCGTGCACCGGCTACGCCCGGGCTGCGCCCCGTGCATGCGCCCGTGCCCGCCTTGATGCTGCCTGCTGCTGCTTCTGCTTTCCGCTATTGCCTGCCGTCGTCGATTGCCGCCGTCGCAAACCAACGCCGGCCGCCCCGAGGCCACTTCTCGGCTCGCCGGAGCAGCGGCTACCCAACGCTCCCACCTACGCGCCTAACTGGTACCGGGGTTGGCCAGACGAGCAACCCCGCTGCGTTTTGTCTCCGGCGACGCACGCGCTGGTCTGTTGACCACTGGCTGGCCCACTAACCGATGGGTCCGGCCGGGCTAATTAGCATGCCTAATTTAGGATTAGGTTAACCTGATGATCATATGACATGTGGGGCCCGACCCCAAAACGTTCTAAATGAAAAGAAAAAATGAATTTTAAAAAATAATAATAAAATTAATTAAATAATTAATTAATATTGATTAATTAAACTAAACAGTTAATTAAACTAGTTAATCATAATTAGATTAACCTAACCACTAATTAAACTAATTGACTCAGTCAACTGCACAGTCAACTGCACAGTAAACCTGCTAATTAAACAGCCAATGACATGTGGGCCCCACACGTAGTTGACCCAGTTAACTGCACAGTTGACTGCTGATGTCAGCATGATGTCATGCTCACGTCATCATTTACTATTCTGGATAATGTGGAAATAGATAATTAAATTCCAGAAATTAATAAAAACTTTAGAAAATCATATTAAATAAACCGTAGCTCGGATCGAAAAACTTTGTACATGAAAATTGCTTAGAACGATGAGATGAATCCGGATATGTAGCCCTTTCGTCCGCCACGCATCCCTAGCATAGCGAACACGCAACTTTCCCCCTCCGGTTCATCTATTCGAAAATGCGAAACACTAGGATATTTTCTCGGATGTTTCCCCGCTTCACCGGTATCACCTCGTACCGCGTCAGGTCACCCCTGGCACAACGTAATGTCGCATCTTGCTTTTGGTTACATTGATTGCTCTATTATTTATTGTGTTCCCCCTCCGTTATTTCTTTCCGGTAGACCCCGAGACTGCCGGAGACCCCCAGTACGACTACGGTGTTGATGACCCCTCCTTCTTGCCAGAGCAACCAGGCAAGCCCCCCCCCTTGATCACCCGATATCGCCTACTCTCCTCTATACTACTTGCATTAGAGTAGTGTAGCATGTTACTGCTTTCCATTAATCCTATTCTGATGCATAGCCTGTCATTGTTGCTACAACTGTTGATACCTAACTGCAATCCTAAATGCTTAGTATAGGATGCTACATTATCATCATTGGCCCTACACTCTTGTCCGTCTGCCATGCTATACTAGTGGGCCGTGATCACTTCGGGAGGTGATCACGGGCATATGCTATATACTTTATACGGTTACATTACCTATGATACTGTTCGGAGATGGGGGCTGAAGGGGCAGGTTGCTCCATCCCGGTAGAGGTGGGCCTAGGTTCCGGACGGCCCCCGACTGTTACTTTGTGGCGGAGCGATAGGGCAGGTTGAGACCACCTAGGAGGGAGGTGGGCCTGGCCCTGGTCGGTGTTCGCGGATACTTAACACGCTTAACGAGATCTTGGTATTTGATCTGAGTCTGGCTACTTCCCTATACGCACTAACCATCTACGCGGGGACAGTTATGGGCACTCGACGTCGTCGTATCAGCCGAAGCCTTCGTGAGGTCAGCGACTGAGCGGCGCGCGCCGGGTTGGACCGCGTAACGCAACTTCCTTTGTAATGGAGGTTGCTAGGTCTGCTCTCTGGACGCGTACGCAACGTGCAGGTGTGCAATGGGCAATGGGCCCAGACCCCTGTGCCATAGGATTTAGACCGGCGTGCTGACCTCTCTGTTGTGCCTAGGTAGGGCTGCGACGTGTTGATCTTCCGAGGCCAGGCATGACCCAGAAAAGTGTGTCCAGACAAAGGGGATCGAGCGTGTTGGGAAATGTGGTGCACCCCTGCAGGGAAGTTGATCTATTCGAATAGTCGTGTCCCTCGGTAAAAGGACGACACGGAGTTGTACCTTGACCTTATGACAACTAGAACCAGATAATTAATAAAACACACCCTTCCAAGTGCCAGATACAACCGGTGATCGCTCTCTCATAGGGTGACGAAGGGAGGATCATCGGTTAGGATTATGCTATGCGATGATACTTGGTGAACTTACCATCTACTCTCTTTTCCTGCTGCAAGATGGAGGTTACCAGAAGCGTAGTCTTCGATAGGACTAGCTATCCCCCTCTTATTCCGGTATTCTGCAGTTCAATCCACAAAAGATAGCCTTTTCCATTTGATACCAATGCATACATATGTAGTGTAGCTCCTTGCTTGCGAGTACTTTGGATGAGTACTCACGGTTGCTTTGCTCCCCCTTTTCCCCCTTTCTATACTCGATTTCTGCGACCAGGCGTTGGAGCCCAGGAGCCAGGCGCCACCGTCGACGACGACTACTACTACTCGGGAGGTGCCTACTACTACGTGCAGCCTGCTGACGACGACCAGGAGTAGTTTAGGAGGATCCCAGGCAGGAGGCATGCGCCTCTTTTGATCTGTATCCCAGTTTGTGCTAGCCTTCTTAAGGCAAACTTGTTTAACTTATGTCTGTACTCAGATATTGTTGCTTCCGTTGACTCGTCTATGATCGAGCTCTTGTATTCGAGCCTTTGAGGCCCGTGGCTTGTAATATGATGCTTGTATGACTTATTTTATTTGTAGAGTTGCGTTGTGATATCTTCCCGTGATTCCCTGATCTTGATCGTACACGTTTGCGTGTATGATTAGTGTACGATTGAATTGGGGGCGTCACAAGTTGGTATCAGAGCCAACTGCCTGTAGGAATCCCCCTTCCCAACTCATTGGCCGAAGTCGAGTCTAGTCATTGAAAAAGTTTTACTAACATGGCCGTGTGGCTTACGGGCCCATGTCGCCATTAGGTGGTATTAGGATCTTTCACTCCTTGTCTATACTCTGGGACTCTGATCTCTCTTCTATTCGGGTTAAATGAATTTTGCTAAATCTAACATTAGGATCTCGTTATCACTTTCACCTGGAGAGCTCCTTATTACTGATGACCGTCTGCTGCACGTGAAGACCCTGAAGATACTCTCCGCTGACCCGAGAACTTGTGTTCATCGCGTTTGCAATTCCCCTTCCACCGTCAACCCTTATGGGTAACTACTTGCAGTTGTTATTCTTACATTCATCCCCAGTTGGTGTTGTTATTACAAGATACCCCAAAATACTCGTCATTGTTTCTATAATCCTTTGAGCTTACTGCCTTGCTGTTCTTTGTCATCTGAATACCCCTATGGATAATTCTCACACTTATCGAGTATCTGCTCATCCCCCAGTTGTTCATGTGTTTCACAATGGTCTTCAAAATACTATTCGATCCTCCAAAAATCCTTAGTAGCTTATTGCTCTGCAATACTTGTCTGCTTGCATTATGGATGCTTTCCATATGTCTGGCAATATTCGTTAGTATCCTTAGACACCGTCATTTTGATCCTATTGATTCAACATGAGTGCGAATGCACGCAATCATCAGTTGATCCTTTTAAATTATCTTTCTGGCTCAGACGTCATTTTTGAACATAAGCTTGTTCTCGCCCAATCTGTTTGCCGTCAATTGTACCCTTAGGTCTATTGAACTTATCCACCTTGATCAGAGCGTCTGCTTCTGATCCTTCTATTTGGAAATCATAATTCCTTTGATATCTAAGCATCGAATCATTCAGGTGTCCTATAATCTGATGCCCTTGCATCCTTTCTTCAACTGACTGTGTGCCGATGCTCACATCAGCTCCGCTATGGACCGTCAGATCCTTTATTGGATTATTATTCGACAGTGTCCTCCTTATTCAATAACCTTGTGAGCCTTTCCTCGGATACATAATGCTTTTGGTAATTGTATCCTCTGTTTTCTCAACCATGCTATGTTTTCGAGTTGGTGGTATTTACGATTGAAACTTGTGGTATATGTTTCCACGATACCCTGACGGGTTGAACCTATGCCTTTCTTAATCTGTGTGAACCCGAAAGTTTTCACGGGTCATACTCCCATGGTAATTCACTAGGTAGGTTTTGACACTGAAATCATTTTTATCTAGAGCAGTGAATGAAAGGTTATGCATTGAAGAAGTGGGAGTCGACCTTGAACTTTGTGTTCATGCCCATGGACACGATGTAGATCTTATCATTAGAGCTTCTCTTAAATTAAACTTTCCCTTGGTATAAGTTCTTATATCTGGGATCCGGCATTTTGCAATCGTGGTTTCGACCATATGTTCTTCTTTGACCCCATTTCATGGGCAAGTTTCAGCACTTGTCTTCTGTAGATCAATACACCAGTCCGACCTTTACTTTGATCTTCCGTCAAGTATTACACCATGGTACCTTGATAATATCAAGTACTACATAACCTCTTATGAGTTCTTCATCAAGTACTACATTCTCACTGATTCCAATTTTTCACGGGCTCTGAGTTATTAAACACTCAAAGACCGATAACTGACTCAAGTCCGCACTGCGATTATACAACTCTTGATAACCTTCATTACTTACGAGTTTGAACTTGATCACATCATTCCTAGCCTGCTTGGCTATATCCTTGTCGTGCCAGTTTTAACTGTGCTACCTAGTCCTTCTTCCCGGAGAACAATTTTTGATGATGAGCTAAGCTTACGTCGATTTTCCTCATCATATCATTTCTCCTTGGACAACAATCTTGATTTCGAGTTTGTGTCGTATATGTGGTTCCAATAATTTTTCGCTGCATCAGTCATGTTGCTTGATGTAGTCGTTGTTTGATTGCTTCCTTGTGGAGCCTATTGACAAAATTTGTCATGATCATTATCAACATCTTGACTCCTTCCAGGATATCAATTGAATTCATGATGAGAAGTACCCTCCTTGCCCTTGATGATTTGTGTTATCATCGACCACTTTATTGCCTTCCGTTCAACACAAACTTGTTCGTGTTTCTAGCAACCATATTGCTTTCAAGTTAATGGTCGATAATTCAATCTTAGACTATTGGTTGTTGAATCACCTTTCTAACATTGATCATGCTACCTAAGACCATATTTTGGGTGCACTTTTCAACCAATGCTTAATTGTGTATGTTTTCCTCGAGCATACATCCTTATATCATTTGATCCGACAAATGTTATCTCCTTGTTCACATAAGTGTGGAAATCCATCTTTTGAAAATCTCAATGAATTGTCGCTGAGTTCATCAGCCACCTCTTCATCCTCTCCTTGGTTTTAATGATGAACTCTTGTTTCGGAACTCTCTTCCATAGTTCATTTCCTAAGAATCTTACAATGTCATCTCGACAATAGGTGTTGCACCTTCTTCTCACGCATCCTGAGTATGAGGTATCCTAACACCAATCAGATCTAAATCTTGGTCAGATATGATGGTTGGAACATATTTTCAGGAGTTATGACATTGGTCTTTGTATGACCCGGTAAGGGGATGTCACCTAGCACACCTGGCCGGAGGACCTATTGTTATAGTTCTTCCTTTTTAGCAAAGTTATCCATTCTTCCATAAGGAAATTGTAAGACTTATTCTATAAGTTGTTCCTGATGAATCCTTTGACTATCCAAAGTCCGACCTTGCTTGAAGACCATGTCAATGCTATCTTGAAGCATGTCTGTGGTAATCTGATCCATAATAAGAACATTTGAAGCACTATACTAAATTTTCTTTATCAATTAACCAAACACCGTTGTTTGGGTAATGTCATGAAATTTCTTTCCCTTTACCAAATTGGTTATCTACTTACTATCCTGTCATGGATATCATCCTCTGCTTGTCCTTGGGAAGGATATACCCCAGAAATATGTGTTTTAACACATTTTCCTTTCCATTGTTCTGTTTAACCCGATGCTCACATTTTCCTTTCCATTGTTTGTTTGACCTTTCTTGTGATCTATATAAACTAAGCAGTAATAATTCACTGCTTATGTAAACACCTCGTTGTACAATTCTGTCAGCAAGACCCTGTTACTATTGTTGATGACATTCCGGTGACCACCGATGGACGAGAACTTTGCCTATTTGGTCTGCCTCGTTCAACGGGCGGGAAAATGGTTCTCTTCGTCCCTCACCCTTGGTACCGATGTTGTTGCCGACATAACTAACAGGCTTTCCGCTGACATGCCTTGCTTACATGATTGTGCAAGACATCACCGTCCTTCCTACTTTTAACACACATGGTGGGCCCATAACCCACAGTTCCACAGGAACGAAACCTGACTCTCCTGTACACCCTGTAGTCAAGGTTATTCCTCACGCTTGACTTCGTATGTAATTCACGGGCCACATTCCTAGTGATCTATTCTGGTAACAGATGCAATACTTAATCTAGTTGCACAGGACCCCTATCGCACTTTGTTTTAGGCATCGAACGATTGCCTATCCATTTGAAACTTCTCATGGCACCTTCTTACTTTGCTCTCGATATTGTCTTAAGTTTCCATTCGAGAGTTACTTTCTGCCACCATCCCCGATGTTATCAACTAGATAGTCGACCTTTCAGAGGTACATTTTTCCGAACTTACCCCTTGTCCTTCATACATACAATGAAGACTCGGAAGAAAGGATGATGACTTCATCATGATGACCTGAAGCCGAGGTATGAAGACATCAATGTTATGGATCGACCACTTAGAGAAGAGCAACCAAGACCGAGAAGACTCGTTAGAATTTCGTAACCAAATCCCTTCCCCCTTACTCCCCTTCTTAAATCTCGGGACGAGATTTCTTGTAGTGGAGGAGAATTGTGACGCCCGGATAATTAGACTACAGTAATTCTCTACAAATGATGCCACGTCACCTCTACCACTGTCGCTAATCTCGTGTTAGTTCAATATGATTCAAATTCAAATTTGAAATTTTGTCAAAACAACAAAATTTTCCAAATTAAAAAAAAATGTTCGAGGTGTGCTAATTAACGCTTAGGAAATTATGGTGAAGAAACCCTGTTTTTACAAAATGCATGAATACTTTAAAATGAATTAAAATAGTAAAAGAAATATAATTAAAACAAAAAATATATATATAAAAGGAAATAAAACAAAGCAAAGGAAAAAAAGGAGGAACCCCCCACTGGGCCAGCCAGTCCAGTTGCTTGCCAGCCCACTGGCCCCTCACGCCCAACCGGCCATCCCCATAACCCCCCACGCCCCCGAAACCCTAACTCCTACGCGCCACTCCCCCATCGCCCCACTCCCCCCACTTTCCCCCCTCCCGATCCAGATGGGATCGAGATCGATCCCACCACACTGTCGCCGCTGCCCCCCCCCACTACCGCATAACCCCTCCCACTCTCCCGATCTCTCTACCTCCCCGTGTGGAACTGGATCGAGGGCGCTCGCCCCCGACAACTGCCCGACCCATTCGCCATGCCTCCACCGCCCGGCGCTTCCGGCCACCCCTCACCGACGCCCGCCCCCACCTCGACCGGACCTAGATCGGGATCGCCCCTGCTGTGCCTCGACGACCGCGCCCCGCCGCCCGGTCCTGCTCGACACCATCAGACATCCAGACAATCCTTCCATCTGGGTAGAAGTGAGCTATGGAGTAGAACTGCATGCTGATCTCATCATTCCATTTTGTGAGCTTCTGAGCCACAAACTCATCAACTCCACAAGCCTTGAAGCTGTCATATACACCAGGGAAGTGATCCTTGTTTTCCTTAATGAATGTCCAATCGACCCATCTCATGTCACACACTATGGGCTTCTTGTCAAGCAAGATGGTCTCATAGAAGTCATGTTGTTCCTTTGTATGGAACCTGTAGTCCATAGCAGTCCTTCTCCTGGTGGCATATGGATCAGACTCTCTCCATAGCCTTAGACCAAAGTCCTTCCTGACTTTCATGTTCTCTGCAACTGGATGAGCATAATTGTGGTCTGGAATTTTTGGCTTCAATTTCCTGAAGACAACAGAATCATCTTCTTCTTCCATTGCAGCTTCAGCCATTGGGGCCTTGTTCTTCTCTGCTGCTGGGATGTTCCTGGTGCTCCTCTTGGGTGCAGTTTTGGGTTTTGGAGCAGCTGGCTTAGGAGTTCCTTTGGGCTTAGATGGAGCAGCCCTTGATCTTATGGCATCTCCCATAAGCTTCTGAGCTTTAGGTGCTGGTGCAGCATCCTCTTCCTCTTCTTCAGAGTCTTTCATGATTGAAGATCTCCCAAGCACTCTGGCAGTGGTCTTCTTGACCCTCTCTTTCCTTTTCTTTTCTTCCACAACCTGCTCTTTGGGTGCAGATCCCAAAGTCTCTTGAGTGGATGCTCTGGCTTTAGACATTGGAGCTCTCTTGGCAGGAAGCTTTTGCTTCATCCCTGGCTTGGTGGCATCAGTTGTGCCATATTCCTTCTTCAGGACTTTCCTCTTTGAGGTGGTTTCTCCTTCCTCAGCCACATAGTCCTCATCCTCTGACTCTGAGGTTCTTTTCTTGCTAGCCCTTGGGGCAGCCTTTGGCAGATTGCTTAGTGTGCTCCTGCTTCCATCATCTGAGCTGCTAGAGGGACTAGTGCCCTCACTCAAGTGAACCTACTCCTCTGACTTGTTCTGACTGTCACTCTGATCTGACATGATGCAAACACTGACAGCAGACCCTGTGAATATATTATAGATGAGGTAGAGTGGATGAGCATCACAAAGTACAGAGGTTTTTGCAAAAGAATGAATTAAAAACTTAGTTTAAGTTTTCCACAAAAAGCATTTCGGATCTACCGATTTGCAAACTCGGTGATACCGAAGCAGCTTTTGGAACCTAAACTAGTGACCTCGGTCAGACCGAATCACAGTTCGGTGGCACCGAGACTGCTAGGGTTTCATAAAGTGTTGAACTCGGTCACACCGATTTGCAATTCTTGGTCAACCCGAGAATCACATGTGCAATGGTCTGAGCCAAATTGGTGGAACCGATTTCATCAACTCGGTCGGTCCGAGATGGTTTCAGCAGAAACCTAACCCTAAATTTTCAATTCACGACTAAACCATGGAGTGTTTTCGATGGATAGATTGATCTCAATCGTGGCAAGATACATGGCAAAGAAATGTGCTGGTGAATCGGAGTTAGAACAACACAAAGTTCAAGTACATACCCTAGTTCAGCGATGAACTTGCTACGGTGGCAACGGCGGAGACGATCCTGTTGACGGCGGCGGAGACCAGCGACAGGAGGCGGCTCGCAACGAGGAGGATGATCCGGAGACCCAGGGAGGCAGAGCAGGCTAAGCACGGGCGAGGAGGTTCGGAAAGTTTTCCAAAATTTGACCCATGGATATATATAGCCTGACCCTGTCGGTGTGACCGAGTGGAACAACTCGGTGGCACCGAGATTCATAGCCGCAAGCAGTTACTGAAACTCGGTGTGACCAAAAAGTTCAAATCGGTTGCATCGAGATTGAAAACCTAGATCGACTTAGTGATGTTGGTATGACCGAAATGGATGAACCGGTCAGACCGAAACACACAAAGAAGTTTTGGAAGTTTAAGTCTATGACGAATCGGGGACTCCGAGTGCTCCTCACACGGAGTGGTTCGAATCTGACTTGATCAAACTTTGTGATGCAGCATGAATAGAGTTTGAGACGAGAAGAGCATAGATAGCTAGAGAAGGTTCTTAGGCATTCTTGTCCATCCACTTGGCAAGAGAAAAAAACCAACCAATCAAAACAACAAGTGGATGTCCTCGAATGAGTAAATTATGCAACCAACATGCTCACACAATAAAATGACAAATGAAATATGTGGCAAAGCATGCACAAACAATTCTAGCATCTATCAAGCAATTGGCGATGACTAGGTCATCTATATATGAGTATATTGACTTAGGAGTCAAATGAGAACATTTGATCATAGGTCATACTCATCGTTTAAGCACAAGTGGGGTTACCACTTTTACATAAAGCGTTGTTGTGTTCACACCATTAGAGTTGCTTTAGCTCAATTCTTAGAGTAAAGCTCCCCGTAGATGTGAGATCCCCCCTAAGAGGGATGAACTAACCTTGGGTTTTGTCGATGATGACTTCATGTAGGTGTTGAAGATGTGGATGCTCTAAGTTGATGTAGATCATTCGGAGCTATCCTTTGGAGTGAGTTGCACTTTCAATACCTACACGGGTTAGTCCCACAAGGAACAAACAAGGATATTCATAGACATAGAGTGATGCACATACAAGATTATGTTTATGAGAGCATTAGGTTACCATGTCCCTTGTCTTACCAACAAGAGGGTTTGTGACTCCTTGAACTAGTCCAATATGTGGAAGTTGATTGCACTTATTCTTGCCAAAATGATAAGAGTGAAGTATGTTGGCGGAGTCACCCTCAAGAACTCTCTAGTTCTTCTTCTTCGGGATCCACACCATCTTGATGGGAATCCTCAGAGTTGTAGTTGTACTTGATGAAGTGGAACTTGATGTAGTCTTGGGAACCCATTTGACCAAGGCCTTAGGAGCTTCTTCAAATGCATCAATTTCCTCTTGAAGCTTGTCCTTGCCTTTTTCCTTGTGGTCTTGTGGTGGAAGATCATCTTGAGCTTGTGTCCCTTTGAAAGAAGTAGGATCATACTTCTCTTGTTGAGGAACAAACTTCGTCTTGGGGTATTGATCTTCTTCCCACTCAACTCCATTGGCATTGAACTTCCGTTCAAAACCGATACCTTGATTCTTCCGGTGCCTTCCTTGCTTGCGTACAATTTCCTCAAATTGCTTACTCCCGGCAAGGCTCTTGTAAACACCTTTCTCTATGATTCCCTTCAATAAGCTATTTTCTTGCTCATGTGTAACTTAGCTAAGAGAATCATTAGTGGAATCAAGAGAACTACTAGAAGCAACAATATTGGATTTAACATGATTATTGTTACTACTAGAGGAAGAATCCTTCTTGTTCTTGTTACTAGACTTGACTTGACGCATGTAAGTGGATAAGTGTAAATGCTTGGCAATGTAAGAAGAACTTTTCTTGCAAATATCATCATTGATTTCTTTTAAGAACTCATGCTCTTGCTCAAGGTTGAGCTTTTCAAAATGTAATTTCTCATGAGTCCTTAAAAGTTCTTGATGATCTCCTAAGATAGTTTCATGAGCTAACTTAAGAGTGTTTAGTTCTTTAGTTAGAAACTCAATCTTCTCCTTATCATTGTCATTCGTTTTATCTTGATTAGCATGATTAATTGATGTTTCATCATAGTATTCATCACTAGAGTTGTCAACAAGTAAATCATCATCACCTAACAAGTCATCTTCATCACTATTGAAATCAACATACTCGGGGTGTGATACCTTTGGGCCTTTAGCCATGAAGCATCTTCCAAGTCCTTCATTTGGTGAATCAAATATGTCGTAGGAGTTGGTTGACACAAGTGCTAGACCGGCAACACCTTCATCTTGAGTATATTCGGAGTCGGAGTGATAGCTTCTCTCGGAGTGATTGTCAGAGTCGAAGCTGGATACCCATTCACCAACATGAGCTTGATGTCTTCGTTTTGTGTAGCTCCTTGATGACTTGTCCTTCCTTTCCGAATCCTTGCTTCTCCGAGAGGGTCTTCATTCATAACGATCATCCCTACTCCTTCTCTCCCTCGATGGTGATTCTTCTCTTCTACTTCTTCTTTTGGGAGAATCTTCTCCTCTCTTGTAGGGGGCCGTACACTCATTGGAGTAGTGTCCGGGTCTTCCACAATTGTAGCAGTTTCGCTCTTGACTAGAAGATCTTTTGTCATTGTAGGACCTTGACTTGGAATTTCTCTCTTTGCCTCTACTCTTGTAGAACTTGTTGAAGTTCTTCACCATTAGGCTCAATTCTTCATTGAAGGTTTGTTTATCACTTGATGATGTGAGATCTTCACATGAGGCTTTGTAAGCACCACTTGACTTGTTATGGAGCTCCTCCTTATCCTTGAGTGACATCTCATGAGCAACAATTATTCCAATGACTTCTGTTGGCTTGAGCTCTTTGTAATTTGGCATCATTTGGATCAATGTGCATACGGTATCATATTTTCCATCCAAGGCTCTTAGGATCTTCTTGATGATGAATTTGTCGGTCATCTCTTCACTTCCTAAGCTGGCAATCTCATTTGTGATAAGAGCAAGCCTAGAGTACATTTCAGCGACACCTTCACCATCCTTCATTTTGAACTTGTCAAGTTGACTTTGAAGCACATCCCACTTGGATTCCTTGACAGAGTCGGTACCTTCGTGCATATCAATCAAAGTATCCCAAATTTCCTTTGCATTCTCACGACGGCTGATTTTGTTGAATTCTTCGAGGCACAGTCCGTGGAAGAGGATATCACAAGCTTGAGCATTGTATTGTAGCATCTTCAACTCTTCCGCGGTAGCTTCACGGTTCGGTTCTCTCCCATCAAGGAATTCACCTTGCAAGCCAATACACACAATAGCCCAAACGGTGGGGTTATGTCCAAGAATATGCATTTTCATCTTATGCTTCCAACTAGCAAAATTAGTGCCATCAAAGTAAGGACCTCTACAGTGGTAATTCCCCTCGCTAGATGCCATACTCTCCTAGGTTGTGAAACCAAGGCTATGACCACCAAAAGCTATGGAAATCAAAACAAATGGATACCAAATCTCTGAAACCACTTGTAGGATCTCGGGTAGGGGGTCCCGAACTGTGCGTCTAGGCCGGATGGTAATAGGAGGCAAGGGACATGAAGCTTTACCCATGTTCGGGCCCTATCGATGGAGGTAAAACCCTACGTCCTGCTTGATTAATATTGATGATATGGGTAGTACAAGAGTAGATCTACCACGAGATCGGAGAGGCTAAACTCTAGAAGCTAGCCTATGGTATGATTATTGTTGTGTATGTTGTCCTACGGACTAAAACCCTCCAGTTTATATAGACACCGGAGAGGGTTAGGGTTACACAAAGTCGGTTACAATGGTAGGAGATCTGCATATCCGTATCGCCAAGCTTGCCTTCCACGCCAAGGAAAGTCCCTTCCGGACACGGGACGAAGTCTTCAATCTTGTATCTTCATAGTCCAGGAGTCCGGCTGAAGGTATAGTCCGGCTATCCGAACACCCCCTAATCCAGGACTCCCTCAGTAGCCCCTGAACCAGGCTTCAATGATGACGAGTCCGGCACGCAGATTGTCTTCGGCATTGCAAGGCGGGTTCCTCCTCCAAGTACTTCATAGAAGATTTTGAACACAAAGATAGTGTCCGGCTCTGCAAAATAAGTTTCCACATATTGCCATAGAGAGAATAATATTTACACAAATCTAATCTGCTGACGTATTCCGCAGTGTGACACACCATGGCCAAGCCTTTATCCGAGTCGTTTCATTATCCCACCTCAGCGCGTCATGCGAGGCGGTTTCCTTGGCACGTCTTGTTAAAGCAGAGATCATGTCCCCTTATTCCGGGATTCTCACCAATACGGGCATGGGTAACCCAACCGCGCCATTGATTACGACGCTTGGAGATAGGCGAGTTTTACCAGGCTGGTGGGGACACGTAGTTGCGTCCACCCATATAAGGGGATAAGGATCCACCTTTTCACCTACGCCTTCTTCCTCCTTTGCCTATTCATTTTTGCGCACTCGAGCTCCAACGCCCAAGTCCCCACTCCCCACCTCAACCTTCTCCAGTCATGTCCGGAGCGGGAGGCAAGTGGATGGTCTCCTCCATTACGGAGGGACACATCAAAAGACTAAGGAAGGCCGGATACTTGTCCAACGACATTGCGCACCGGCTTCCCGAAGAGGGGCAGCTCATCCCTACCCCTAGGCCCCATGAGAGGGTGGTGTTCCTCCCCCATTTCCTCCGTGGACTGGGTTTCCCTCTCCACCCATTTGTCCAGGGGCTCATGTTCTACTATGGCCTGGATTTCCACGATCTGGCCCCGAACTTTGTCCTCAACATCTCGGCGTTTATCGTCGTGTGCGAGGCCTTCCTTCGCATCCGCCCCCATTTCGTCCTATGGCTCAAGACTTTTAATGTCAAGCCGAAGGTGGTGCGCGGAAACCAGGCGGAGTGCGGAGGCGCCATGGTGGGCAAGATGCCCAACATCTTATGGCTCGAGGGCTCCTTTGTGGAGACCCTGAAGGGGTGGTAATCAGGGTGGTTCTACATCACCGAGCCACGCGACCCTAAGTGGGTCGCAGCCCTCGAGTTCTGATCCGGACCCCCAACGCGTCTCACGTCCTGGAAAGAGACGGGCCTGTCGTGGGGTAAAAAGGAGAGCTGACCGAACTCCAAACATGCGTCCAAACCCTGGTGGACAAGCAGCTCAAGCTTGTCAACGTAGTCCAGGTTATGCTCATCCGCCAGATCCTCCCGTGTCAACAACGGGCTTTCAACCTGTGGGAGTTCGACCCGGTGTGGCACCGAACTCTGAGCAGGCTCTTCGACATGACGTACGAAGATGCGTGGAAGGTGCTTTTCAAAGGCGCCGAGGCCCCCGCATTCGCTACCGAGGATCGCGGATTCAACATGTAGCGTCACGCTCGTGCGGTAAACTATTTTTACCTTCTACAGGGTATCAGTTTTTCATAGTTTGACTCCATGCAGGATCTAAGCTCCCTTACCTTTGACAGGATTGGCAGGAGATGTCCGGACAAATCAACTGTCCGGCTCCTTTGCTCGAAGGCCCAGCGAACGCCCGTTTGGCGAAGCTGCTGGTTCCGGCACCCTATGTGGTGCCGGAGAAGAAGGCCAAGAAGAAGGCCGCCGGGACTCGAAAGAGGGCCCGGCGCCAGGAGGTGTCGGATCCATCATCCGACGGCTCCAAGACGCACTCCTCCCACGAAGACGAGGAGGAGGAAGAAGAGACCTCTCCCCCCCAGCGGGGGAAGGGAAGAAAAGGAAGGCCGCCCCAACTGGGGAGGCCGAAGGGTCCAAGAAGGGAAGAACCCTTCCTCCGGACTACTCCACCGACGCCGACGACGGCGAAGAGGAGTGGCCGCACAGGGCCAAGCCCCTGGCGAAATCGTAAGTATCTGGATACGAGAGTAATTCATAGTATTCCTTCATTGCATAGCTTTCCCTTATGTCGAATATGATTATGCAGCCCACCCAAAGACCGGCTCAACACGTCGTCGAGCGGATCACTGGACTCATCGGATGTGAACTCGCTTCCGATGGCTTCCTCCCCCTGCCCTACAGACGACGCTGAAGTGTTGTCCCAACAGGTTCCAAGCCAGGAGGAGGTGGTCCTGGAGGCGCCGCAAGGCGACCTCCCGGACTCCAGGGGTGAAGGGGATAAAATCTCCCAAGGCTCCAAGTCTGGCTCTAGGCCGGACACCACTCCGGAACCTTCAAAGGTTCCAGAGTACGGCGGGGGACCTCCTTCCAAGAGGAGCAAGCCCACCGTGCCGGTGACCCTCGTCCAACCGGAGGCGCCGGACAATCTGTTGGAGGCGCTCCAAGGCGCTTCCATCGACGAGGAGCACCACACCATTATGAGTGCGGTGGTCCAGAAGGTTCAGTCCGCCAAGAGTGGACTGACTGAAGCTTGTACTAGCCTTTTAACAGGCTTTGAGGTAAGTAAAGAATGTGTAAATAATATTACCGCATAGACAGTAGCCCCTGATGCTCTGTTTGGCGTTCGGGAAGAAAAGCCGAATAGAGGATCAAATAAAATTCGCAGGAGTCTAACAAAAAGGAGTCAATATGCGTATGCAGGTTTCTCTGCTTGTGTCGGCCGCACTGACTGCGGAAGTGGACACGCTAAAGCAGAACCTCGAGCGGTCCGAGCAAGAGCTCGGGCGTGCCAAGAAGCAGCTCGAGGACAATGAAGGTAAGAAATACCTTGTTTAAATATATATAAAAAGATGCAATTGCAAAAAATGACAGGATTATCGTGGCTATTGTAGGGGCCACGTCTAAGGTGGCGACCCTTAAGCAAGCGCTGGTCGAGGCCGAGGAGAGGACGGCCACGGAGCGCACCGAGCGGGAGAAGTACGAGGCCCAAGTTGGCAAGGTGTAGCAAGATCTCCAGGTTCTCTTGAAAAAACATGATAGTTTGGAGCTTGACTCAAAGACGTGAGCGTCCGAGCTCGCGGCGGCTATTGAAAATGCCAAGTCTGCCAAGGCCGAATCCCAGAAGACCCTCCAGGAGTTGGATGAGGTGAAGAAGATAGCGGCGGGTATGGCATTCTTTATGCAAAGCAAACACATAAACATGAGTTACTTGTTACTTACCTGAATCCGGAGCCCTCCAGGAGCGTTCGCAGATCTTCCCCGGAGTGTGTCCGATGCTGCCGCATTCTATCGAGCCGAGGAGGGTAGCTCGACAAAGAAGGTGTTCTGGTCTCAGTATGCTGAGGCCGGACACCCCGTGCCCCTGAGCGACCAGCTGAAGCAACTGGTCGAGCTCCACAAGGCGGCCGAACAGGCCATGAAGGGCCTCATAGTTCGGCTGTGGCCTGGAGAGGCTCTGCCTGGGAGCTATTTCGGGCTGGTGCGGCGGCTGGTGGAGGCCTGTCCAAGGCTCGAAGTCATCAAGCGCTCCGTCTGCATTGAAGGTGCCCGTAGGGCCCTTGCCCGTGCTAAGGTGCACTGGGGCAAGCTGGATGCTGAGAAGCTTGTGAAGGACGGGCCACCGCCGGGGAAAGAGCATCGCAAGCCCGAGAATTATTATAAGGATGTTCTGAAGGGTGCCTGCCTTGTGGCGGATGAATGTTCTAGGGATGTAATTTTTGAGTGAAACTTGCTCGTTTTGTCTTGTGCACTGAAAACTTGTTCATATGTGCTAAGCAATGCTGTTGGAATTTAAAATATTACCTTATGTGCGGATGTTTATCAATTCTGAGAGATGGCGAGTCGTCGGCTTCTGCCCCCATGCCACTAGTGCTGGGGTATTCGGGGATAAACCTGAGCGCTCTTTTTCCCATGTTTGGGTCCTTCGAGGGAGGCCCTCAGCCCAATGAACAAGGCAATCAGATTATAATGCGTGAACACTCTCACTTAGCCATAGAATTCTATAATTTTAAATTTCAGCGAAGCCCATGGTATTCGGAAGACCGAGTTCGGGGCGCTATCCACGCCTTGGCCGGATAGAGCCGACTCCTTTCTCTAAGCGGCATAAGTCTTTAAGGACTCAAAAAAACCTCTTGAACAGCGACCAGCTCTCGCTTCATCATGACAGTCAGTTTTAGCTTTCTCCACTGAGGTGCTCGACCCAGCTCAACTGGGGTACAATCGCAGTGTTTCTCCTAGTGCTACCTTAGCCGATATAGCGGAACGTAAGGCACCAAAACATAGGAGCCGGGCAAACCCAACTATTGACCCAAGACATGATTCGGAGTCGATGCATATAATGCTATAAGTTCGGGGTGCCGCACTTGTTAAAGTGTTCGGACTTCTCACACCATATTGAGGGGTACTAAAGCCCCTGGCGTATTTTGGCCGTACCAAAGTGTACGGGTGCAACATGTCGTTAAGGAACATATATTTACAGAAAAAGAGTAATGCAAAAATAGACAAAAGCTATGAATTGTTTATTAAAAAGGGCTGCGATCAAAGCAGAACAATACAAATATTGCGATAAGAAAAAGGTTGGACTATTTAACATGTCCGTTCCAGGGACAGGCTGCGGAATGGTATGCGAAACAGGTATACTGCTCGTGATAGAGACCACCTGGGAGTTCCGTAATGCGGCGTGGCTTGTCTGCTTCCCTGGTTCTTGCATCGTTTGTGCGGCAATTGAACTGCCGAACAGGCCTTCCGAAGAATGGAGTCCTGAAAGTAAGAGAAAATTAAAAAATCGGCAGCCCCTAGTGCTGTTTAAGACGTGTTTCGGGCGTGCCGTGATGGTGCCCCTCCCCCGGTACCCATGGTATTTCTAGAGCGTAGTTATGTACGCGAAGCACTGGTGTCGCCTTTTTGCGAGGGGTGGGGTTGGGGCCGCATTGCTACGCCTGCTCAGATCGTGCCAGGTGGTCTTGTTGTAGGTTACTCCGGGCGCGCTTGACGGTGTCCGGTCGTTTAGTGGCCGGACTGGAGAACGCCTGGAAAGGCTGCTTTGTACTTCCGCTGCAAGGGCCGCCGTGTGCTCCTCCATTCGGAGGGAGCGTTCGGTGTTTCCATTGACCGTAATTACTCCTTGTCGGGGGTTTGGTGCGACATATGCCAAAGGATGTCTTATCATGGTGGGGGCAAGTAGAACGTCGCCGGTGCCTGGAAACGGGATGAGGCGAAGAAATGCACGCCGTCGAATCTTACCCAGCTTCAGGGCTCTCCGAGGAGATAATACCCCTACTGCTGCTCTGCGGGGTCTCCGCATGATCACTATGGCCAAGTGTTTACACGGTTGCTCCTTGAGCTGTTTCTTGGAGGTAGGAGAGGGCAAGGCTAGCTCTCTCCCTTCTATATGTTCTGGTCTAGAGCTAATGGGTTCCAACCCTTTGCATGGGTGCCCTGGGGTGTTTATATAGGCCTACCTCCCAGGGGTACAATGGTCATCCAGCTGGACGCGGGCCCAGCCATCAGTGCCTCTGGCCTCCGTCTTCTCTGCCGACCGCTGGGGCCCGCCGACTAGCCTGGTACGGAGCCGACAGGCCGCGTCCGCCGCGGGCGGGTCTTGCCGGCTGCTGATTACTGTAGCCGAGCTTCTGATGACGCGGGCTTGATCATGAGGTCGTGGCAACAGCCCCGCCGCCTGGCGGGCGATCACTGTTGCCACTCCCCATCACATGTTGATTAATGGCGTGTGGGCCCCGGGGGAGGGCTCGGCCGACTCCCCCGGGCCGACTCCCGACGGGTCCGACTGGTGGTTCTCCTGCCGTCTCCTGAGGTATCACTGACTGGTGGGGCCTGCTGCCTCTAGGCTGTACAGACAAGCCGTCGTGGGTGTAGGATTCGGTCATGCGGTGCTGATGTCAAGGCCGGCATGGCAACAGTGCCACGCCACACGGAGATCTTCCGGGGTACGGCGTGCTGTGGCCATGCCTGCCCTTGGTGAGGGGCGGGGGTGGGCTTCGCCGTAGCCACGCCCCTGCCTCGTCCCCTTTGATGAGGTCATGGGGTTTGTTGGAGTCGCAGGCCGACTCCCCAAAGCCGGCTTCTCTGGAAGTCATCCCTGGGACTCGGCCGTGAGCGGGCAGTCGGCCGTCTTGCCGTCAACTCCTTAGGAGGCGGCTCTTCGTCCTGGGGTCTTGAGGGGCGCAACCTGCCCCGATGTCTTGAAAGGTTCTGGGGCTCGGGTTGGCCTACCCGTGGCCCATTACTCCGACACTCCTCGAGGGCCTGGCATCTTGAGCTTAAGGTATGCGTAGTGTGGTACCGCATTGAACTTGGCGAATGCGGTTCGTCCGAGCAGTGCGTGATAGCCACTGCAGAATGGGACTATGTCGAAGATTAACTCCTCGCTTCGGAAATTATCCGGAGATCCGAAGACCACTTCAAGTGTGACTGAGCATGTATAGTTGGCCTCTACACCTGGTATTACGCCTTTAAAGGTCGATTTGGTGGGCTTAATCCTCGAGGGATATGTGCCCATTTTCCGCACTGTATCCTAGTAAAGCAGGTTCAGGCTACTACCATCGTCCATAAGGACTCTAGTGTGATGAAATCCGTCAATAATTAGGTCTAGAACCAATGCGGCGAATCCGCCATGATGGGTGCTAGTGGGATGTTCCCTTCGATCAAAGGTGATCGGGCAGGAGGACCATGGGTCGAACTTTGGGGCGACTATCTCTATCGCGTATACGTCCCTTAACGCGCGCTTCCGCTCCCTCTTGGGGACGTGGGTTGCGTATATCATGTTCACCCTCCACACTTGTGGGGGAAAACCCTTTTGTTCACTGTTGTTCGGCGGCCGGGGCTCTTCGTCGTCATCGCTATGCAGCCCCTTGTCTTTGTTTTCGGCATTTAACTTGCCTGCCTGCTTGAACACCCAACAATCCCTGTTGGTGTGATTGGCCGACTTTTCGGGGGTGCCATGTATCTGGCACAGGCGGTCGAGTATTCAGTCCAAACTAGACGGGCCCCTAGGATTCCTTTTGAATGGCTTTTTCCACTGACCGGATTTAGAGCCTCTGAATCCGGCATTAACTGTCGTATCCTCAGCATTGTCGCCGTTAATGCGGCGCTTCTGCTTGTTGCGACGCGACCTACCACTACTGTCCCTGGTATCCGAATTACCAGGGTTCTTGGTCATATTGTTGCTATGAGCAAGCCAGCTGTCTTCTCCTGCGCAAAAGCGGGTCATAAGTGTCGTGAGGGCTGCCATACATTTTGGCTTTTCCTGTCCTAGGTGCCGGGCGAGCCACTCATCACGGATATTGTGCTTGAAGGCTGCTAGGGCCTCTACGTCCGGACAGTCGACTATTTGATTTTTCTTTGTTAGGAACCGTGTCCAGAATTGCCTGGCCGATTCCTCTGGCTGCTGAATTACGTGGCTTAGGTCATCGGCGTCTGGTGGTCACACATAAGTGCCCTGGAAATTGTTGAGGAATGCGGCTTCCAGGTCCTCCCAACAACTGATTGATCATGTTGGCAAGCTGTTAAGCCAATGCCGAGCTGGTCCTTTAAGCTTGAGTGGGAGGTATTTGATGGCGTGGAAATCATCGCCGCGGGCCATGTGGATATGAAGGAGATAATCCTCGATCCATACTGCATGATCTGTTGTGCCATCATATGATTCGATGTTTACAGGTTTGAAACCCTCGGGGATTTGATGATCCATTACTTCGTCTGTGAATCATAGTGGGTGTGCGGCGCCTCTGTACTGGGCTATATCACGACGTAGCTCAAGTGAGCTTTGTCTACTATGTTCGGCCCTGCCGAATTTGTGGCCGAAGTGACGGTTACCGTCTTGAGTCGTGGGGCACCCACGTGATCTGTAGATCGATCTTGTTTGCCTTGCCTTGTCCTCCAACATATCTCGCAGGTCTGGCGCATTTTCCCGTGCCTTGGTACGGGGTGTGGCTTGAGTGGAGGGCCGAGAGGCCTCTCTGTCATGGCCACGAGGTGGCCGATCGGCCATATCGAGTGCTGGTGATGTAGGTTTAAGTGCTTCCTCCTCTAATCGGGGTAGCAACCTGCGCTTTGGGTAGCTCTTGGAGGGGCGTTCGAGTTTATGCTCTTCGGCCGCAAGGACTTCAGTCCATCTGTCGAGTAGCGAATCTTGATTAGCTGTAAGCTGTTGCTGTTTTTTCTTGAGGCTTCTTGTCGTGGCCATAAGCCTGCGTTGAAAACGCTCTTGCTCGACGGGATCCTCTGGCACGACGAATTCGTCGTCGTCAAGGCTTGCCTCGTCTTCGGAGGGAGGCATATAATTATCGTCCTCGACCTCTCTGTCTGCCGCTCTCTCATGAGGGCTAGTTTCTCCATCCTCCTGTGCTAAATCTTGCTGGAGGGGGTTTTCTTCGGCACTTTTCGAAGTATTATTATCTCCCGTGCTAGAATCACCGTATTTGTTTTGGCGGGATTTTGAGCGGCGCCGCTGACGCCGGCGCTTAGGCTGTTTCTTGGAGGGGTCATCCTCCGCTGTTCCATCGCCATCTCCTTCTTTTGGGGTGTCCACCATGTATATGTCATATGATGAGGTGGCTTTCCAGGGCCCGATAGGCGCTGGTTCTTCATCGTCTCCTGCATCGGCGTCCATACCGTCGATGTCTTCGGAGTCGAAGTCGAGCATGTCGGTTAAATCGTCGACAGTGGCTACAAAGTGGGTGGTGGGTGGGCTTTGAATTTCTTCATCGTCCGTATCCCAACCTTGATAACCATAGTCTGGCCAGGGCTCTCCTGATAAAGAGAGAGACTTTAGTGTCTTCAGAATATCGCCGAAAGGCGAGTGCTGAAAGATGTCTGCGGCAGTAAACTCCATGATCGGCGCCTGATCGAATTCGATCGGCAGGGGCGCGAGGGATTCGGAGTTCGGAGAGGAGTCCGGCTCCTTGGAGTCATGGGTTTCACGGAGTGCGGGGCTGGTGTTTGGCTCGATCGCCGTTGGGATCGCAGCCCTCGAGGCAGTGTCCAACCACCCGTCATCGATCAGCGCAGTTGGCTCTGAATTAAGGGTCGAAGCCGATGCGGGTGCAGCCTCCAGGGCACTGTTCGGCGGCAGAGCTAGATCATGCTCGTGGTGATAGTGCAGCGCACTCGGTAGTGGCTCGAATCCGTCGAAGATCAAGTCCCCGCGGATGTCAGCAGTATAGTTTAAACTTCCAAATCTGACCTGACGGCCAGGGGCGTAGCTTTCGATTTGCTCTAGATGGCCAAGTGAATTGGCCCGCAGTGCGAAGCGGCCAAAGACAAAGATCTGTCCGGGGAGGAAGGTCTCACCCTGGACTGCATTGCTATTGATGATCGTAGGAGCCATCGAGCCTGACGGCGATGACACAGAGGAACTCTCAATGAAAGCACCAATGTCGGTGTCAAAATCGGCGGATCTCGGGTAGGGGTCCCGAACTGTGCGTCTAAGCCAGATGGTAACAGGAGGCAAGGGACATGAAGTTTTACCCAGGTTCGGGCCCTCTCGATGGAGGTAAAACCCTACGTCTTGCTTGATTAATATTGATGATATGGGTAGTACAAGAGTAGATCTACCACGAGATCGGAGAGGCTAAACCCTAGAAGCTAGCCTATGGTATGATTGTTGTTGTGTATGTTGTCCTACGGACTAAAACCCTCCGGTTTATATAGACACCGGAGAGGGTTAGGGTTACACTAAGTCGGTTACAATGGTAGGAGATCTGCATATCCGAATCGCCCAGCTTGCCTTCCACGCCAAGGAAAGTCCCTTCCAGACACGGGATGAGGTCTTCAATCTTGTATCTTCATAGTCCAGGAGTCCGGCTGAAGGTATAGTCCGGCTATCCGAACACCCCCTAATCTAGGACTCCCTCAGAAGGGTTTGGAGGATTCAAACGCAATTGGAGGCACGGATGTTTTTGTCGTGGTTCCGATAGGTGGTGCTATCGTACATCCACGTTGATGGAGACTTCAACCCACGAAGGGTAACAGTTGCGCGAGTCCACGGAGGGCTCCACCTACGAAGGGTCCACGAAGAAGCAACCTTGTCTATCCCACCATGGCCATCGCCCACGAAGGACTTGCCTCACTAGCGGTAGATCTTCACAAAGTAGGCGATCTCCTTGCCCTTACAAACTCCTTGGTTCAACTCCACAATCCTGTCGGAGGCTCCCAAGTGACACCTAGCCAATCTAGGAGACACACTCTCCAAGAAGTAACAAATGGTGTGTTGATGATGAACTCCTTGCTCTTGTGCTTCAAATGATAGTCTCCCCAAAACTCAACTCTCTCTCACAGGATTTAGATTTGGTGGAAAGAAGATTTGAGTGGAAAGCAACTTGGGGAAGGCTAGAGATCAAGATTCATATGGTAGGAATGGGATATCTTGGTCTCAACACAAGTGTAGGTGGTTCTCTCTCAGAAAAAGTAAGTTGGAAGTGTAGGTTCATTCTGATGGCTCTCTCCACGAATGATGAGGTGCTGGAGGGGTATATATAGCCTCCACACAAAATCTAACCGTTACACATAACTTCCCAAACTCAGTGGGACCGAATGGTTAAACTCGGTCAGACCGATTCAGCAAAGCTAGTGACCGTTAGGCTTTTCGGTGGGACCTACATGCAACTCGGTAGGACCGATATGATTAGGGTTAGGGCATAACGTAATCTTGGTGAGACCGATTACACAAACTCGGTGAGACCGATTTTGGTAATAAGCTAACCAGAGAGTTGGTCAGGTAAACTCAGTGGGACCGATCGCTCATTTTGGTGAGACCGAAACATTACGGAGGGAAAACAGAGAGTTTACATTGTAATATTGGTGGGACTGATCGCTCATCTCGGTGAGACCAAAATGTTACGAAGGGAAAAAGAGAGATTACAACCCCATCTCGGTAAGACCGAGATCCCTATCGGTGAGACCGATTTGCCTAGGGTTTGTGGCAGTGGCTATGACATTTGAAACTCGGTGACACTGGATAGGAAGAATCTGTGGGGCCGAGTTTGACTTTTGGTTTAGGTCATATGTGGATGTGAGAAAGTAGTTGAGGGTTTTGGAGCATATCACTAAGCATTTTGAGCAAGAACCTCATTAAGCAACACCTCATCCCTCCTTGATAGTATTGGCTTTTCCTATAGACTCAATGTGATCTTGGATCACTAAAATGGAAAATGTAGAGTCTTGAGCTTTGAGCTTGAGCCAATCCTTTGTCCTTAGCATTTTGAGGGGTCCACTTTTCTCATCCATGCCATGCCAATCATTGAGCTTTCTTGAGATATTAATCTTGAAATAAGATTAGCTCAATGAGCTATATGTTGTTAGGAATTACCAAAACCACATAAGGATAGTTGCACTTTCAGGAGGGTGCAGGAAGGGGACTGGGCAGGTGGTCACCGGCGTTTCGAGGAAGATCGTCAACACTGACTGGCTGGAGGTAGATGAAGGCAGTCACCCCATTGGGTTACTGTGAGACGCCATACTCGTTTAAAGAGTGCAGTGTCATCCTCCCCGCATGATTCTCAAGAAACGGCAAGGCTAAATGAAGATAGTCAACATAGCTCTCTAGTTGATGGCTGCAATTCCCCCACACCACCATCACATGTGCTTGCTCTAACTTCATAGTGTGATATGTGGTTGCATGTTGCATACTGTGTCTATCCTGTAATGCTTCTAATTAGGGTAAATTGCATCTTCTTAGTTTACACATTATACCTATGAATATGACATGCCTTCCTATTTTTGGTACACACTACATCTATGTGTTAACCTTGTTCTTACATGAAACTACCTCTCTTCTGTATCCTGCATCAATCACTTATGATGAGTCACCTTTATTCGTTGCATATTGCATATTTTTTCTAGCCTATTGCCATGTATTGCTTCTAATTTGGTCAAATACATATGTTAGGGCACCCTTTTAATTTGGCAGAGTGATATTGGTTTCATCTTTCGTATGGTTTCTAGCTTGCATTGATTCTAACAAGTTCAAGCACCTTGTGCTTAGTTTACACTTTATATATCATACATGTCAATATGTCACGCCGTCCTGTTTTTCATACATATTCACTACTAGGGAAAACCTTATACATAGAATCTTAGCAGCAAGGTGGTTTTAAAACAAACACTACCGCTAATTAGCAGTAGCGAGCTCCAGGAAACCGCGCTACTAACATCCCGATAGCAGTAGCGCTCTAGGTGAAACAAGCTCTACTACTATAGTTGCCACGGCATTGCCTCCAGGCTAGATATAGTAGTAGCGCCCTTCTCCTGGACATGCTACTGCTAAAGTACTCAGTAGCGGTGTTTTTCTTCAAAACTCGCTGCTGCTAAGTATCACCGCAACTAATTAAGTTTAGTCCCATATTGCTAAGCGAACAAGGTGTTTACCACCTTAAATATGTTACTTCTCAAACTATCTCGAGCACTTGGTCTTCATTGAACTATATGTGTAGGATTTGTGGCTGCAATATGAATCTTCGCATGTGCCTATACAGGTACGGTGAAGATTCATGTTGACTACTTAGATTCTACACAAAAAGATCAATGATGACCAATGTATTTTTGATGTTTTTACATGCTTAGACTTATAGCATTTTTCCAGGACAAAGCACTACTGATATTGGGATAAAAAAAGAAATAACTGCTTCCTTTAGCAGTAGCGTTTTTTTCTAAAACGCGCTATAGCTAAATTAGATATAGCGCATTTCCTTAAGAGCGCTATTGCTAGTTCGACATAACCACTCGCGGGCTCAAAATTTTGCTAAGTCCTCCTTTTCCCCCTGTTCCCCTACTCCTCTATCGCCGCCGCCCGAGCCTGCCGTCACCGCCACCGCCCGAGGCCGCCCTCAACCTCACCGCTGCCGCTCTCGACCTCACTATCACCGCCCGAGCCCGCCCAGGACCACCGCCTCCCGATCACGAGCCTGCCCTCGCCGCCCCTAACTCCGTCGCCGAGCACCTCCCCGCCACCGTATCTCCCCTCTCTGTAGGCCCCCACCCCTCCCCCACCCACTCTCTCTCTACTTAGTTAGTAGATGTTTTTTAGTAGTAGTAGATGTTAATTTTGGGTTCATAGATAATGATTTTTAGTAGTAGTAGATGTTAATTAGTAGTAGTTATGGTACTAGTTAACTAGGGCAGTATGGTTAATAGTAGATGTTTTTTACTATTGTATAATGTAGTTTTTTTTACTGTTTTTAGTAAGTGTTTAAAATAATTAGTAAGTAAATTAATAAACTAGTTGAACTAGTTTAGTTTTAGTTGAACTAGTTTAGTAAGTAAGTTAATAAACTAGTTAAATGTAACACCCTGTATGTAATTTTCCCTATTTTGTACTCCAACTCTTGCCGTTTCCGGCGTTAAGTTATATTTATTTCTCGAGTTCGGGTCTTTGTCTCCGTGTGTTGTTTTCGTTTTCATGCATCGCATATCATGTCATCATGTGCATTGCATTCGCATACGTGTTCATCTCATGCATTCGAGCATTTTCCCCGTTGTCCGTTTTGCGTTCTGGCGCTTCGTTCTCCTCCGGTGGTCATTTCTAGCTTTCTTTCATGTGTGGGGATTAATCATTTCCGGATTGGACCGAGACTTGCCAAGCGGCCTTGGTTTACTACCGGTAGACCGCCTGTCAAGTTTCGTATCATTTGGACTTCGTTTGACACTCCAACGGTTAACCGAGGGACCGAAAAGGCCTCATGTGTGTTGCAGCCGAACACCCCTCCAATTTGGCCCAAAACCCACCAAACTCTGCTCCATCACCTAGAGCGTTCGATCACGATCGCATGGCCAAAAACCGCACCTCATTTGGACTCTCCTAGCTCCTCCTATGCCTATATATACACCCCCCTATTCCAATTCGCGGATCCTCTCCCCCCTAACCCTAAATTTCGGATCCCCGCCGCCGCCGGACAAAGTCCGCCGGGCCGGACATTGTCCGACCCACACCGCGCCGCCACGCCAGCCGCAAGCCCCACAACGCCGCGCCTCCCCGCAGGCCCATCCGGAGCCCCCGCGGCCCGTCTCCAGCCGCGCCGCCTGCCCGATCCCGCCGAGCCGCCCCCGCGGAGCCCGCCGCCAT
>NC_057809.1:206697431-206710994 GCF_018294505.1 Triticum aestivum
CGAGCCGCACCGGCCACCGCGCGCGTCCGCCGGTGACCGCGGCCACCTCGCCGCGCCCGTCCTCCTCCGGCGAGCCCGTCCTCCTCCGGCGCCTCCCCGGTGAACAGTGCCCGGCGGCGAATCTCGGGAACAGTGCCCGATCTAGATCCAGCTACGGTAACCCTAATTTTCGCGAGGTGGATTTTTCTCTAAGTCCCGAAATTCTTGATCCAAGTTGCCATGTTCGAGGCTCCATAACTTTGCATCCGTAGCTCCGTTTTGGACACATAGTATATCAAAATGTTCGCCTCGATGAGTACATCATTTCATTCCATTGCATCATTTTCATTTGAGCTCATCTTGATGACCGAAATGCTATTAGAAGGAGGCTTCGTGAGTTAATTGTCAGATCTGCTAGTTCATCTTAGACTTCTGTCATTTTTGCCATGATTGTTGTGTGCATGCTATGCCTGTGAGTCCTTCTTATGTTTTGTTAAGGTTTTTGTCTTTTTTCCAGAGGTGCAACCGATGCATTTTTAGGATGTGTGTGGTGACTTGTGCAAGCTTGCAAAGTGAGGCACCCGGTAAATCTGTTTTCAGGAACTTAGTAGTTTTCACTAAGTCTGGGATTGTTTAGTTCATGATGCCATATGTTCATGTTGTTTTCTAGTGATCCGTGCCTCTTTTGAGGATGATCAGTAAGGAAGTTTTGTTAATATTGTAGTGCTCTATCCGCCCATGTCTTTTTTTGCAATTATGGAGCACCCTAGCTTGAGTCAATCGAGCTCTACTTTTGCTTCGTGGTGAATCTGGGCAGATCGTCAACTAGTTTGCGATTTTGCCGATGTTATTGTAGTTGATCCGTGCATGCTATGCCATTGTTCTTGTCATGTCTAGCTTGTATTTTGTGCCTTCTTTATGGGTGTATGCTTGCCTTTCCATGACTTGGACCGTAGTGAGTGCATCGAGCTCGTTTACACGCCTTCGTGAGTTATATTTCAGCATGTCTCAGTTTTCACTAAGTCTGAAAACTTATTGTGTTTTAGCTATGTTCGTGTGCCCGTTAGTATATTTTGTGATCCCTTTTGCCTCAAGGTCACTAAGGGACTTTTGTTAAGCTTGTTGAGTAGCTCCATGCCATATCTTTCCTTGTCATGTTCAGGTCCTGTAGCATGTTGTTTTGATGCTCCGAAGAGGGCTTCATGATCTGAAATTTCAGACAAGTGTTCATTTCACTAAGTCTGGAATCTGTTTTGCATTTGCGTTTTTGCCATGCTTGTTTGAACCTCATAATGGATGAATTGGCCGTAGCTCAGTGCTAGACTTTTGTTAAGCATCTTGTGTGCATCCCTGCCATGCATTTTTTTGTCATGTTTGGGTGCTGTAGCATGTTCATTTCGTTGCATTTAGATGCCTACTTGCTGTAAATTGCAGACCGGTGTCATTTTTGAAACGCTTGCCATTTCCAAACCATAACTCCGATTCCGGCGTTCTTTATATCGTTTTCAAGCAATTTCATCTCATCTTTCCAGTGGCACCCTTGGAATTCCAAGTTGAGGCCAGGTTCATGCACTTCCTGTCATATCTTGCATTTTGCATCCCGCATAGCATGTCATCATTGCATCTTTGTTTGAGCTTGCACGTGGTTGATTGTGTCCTTGTTGCTTGTTTGTCTTGTTTGGGTAGAGCTGGGAGACGAATTCACTACCGAGGAGCCCGTTGAGTTTGCTTGTGAGGATCCAGTCAACTCTGACAACTGTGCAAGCAAGATGATCATACCCTCGAAATCACTGCTATCTTTGCTATGCTAGTTTGCTCGCTCTTTTGCTATGCCAATGCTATGATGCCTACCTTTTGCTTGTCAGCCTCCCAATTGCCATGTTGAAACTCTAACCCACCATGTCCTAGCAAACCGTTGTTTGGCTATGTTACCGCTTTGCTCAGCCCCTCTTATAGCGTTGCTAGTTGCAGGTGAAGATTGGAGCCGTTCCTTGTTGGGACATTTATTTACTTGTTGGGATATCACTATATTGCCATATTATCTTAATGCATCTATATACTTGGTAAAGGGTGGAAGGCTCGGCCTCTCGCCTAGTGTTTTGTTCCACTCTTGCCGCCCTAGTTTCTGTCATATCGGTGTTATGTTCCCGGATTTTGCGTTCCTTACACGGTTGGGTTATAATGGGAACCCCTTGATAGTTCGCCTTGATTAAAGCTTTTCCAGCAATGCCCAACCTTGGTTTTACCATTCGCCACCTAGCCCCTTTTTCCCTTGGGTTACCGGAGCCCGAGGGTCATCTTATTTTATCCCCCCCCCGGGCCAGTGCTCCCTCTGAGTGTTGGTCCGAACCAGGCAGCCTGCGGGGCCACCTCGGGGAAACTTGAGGGTTGGTTTTACTCGTAGCTTGACCTATCTGAGTGTGCCCTGAGAACGAGATATGTGCAGCTCCTATCGGGATTTGTCGGCACATTCGGGCGGTGTTGCTGGTCTTGTTTTAACCTGTCGAAGTGTCTTGAGTTACCGAGATACCGAGTCTGATCGGAACATATTGGGAGGAGGTCTATTCCTTTATTGACCGTGAGAGCTTGTCATGGGCTAAGTTGGGACTCCCCTGCAGGGATTGAACTTTCGAAAGCCATGGCCGCGGTTATGGGCAGATGGGAATTTGTTATTGTCCGGTTGTAGATAACTTGAACCTTAATTAATTAAAATTAATCAACTGAGTGTGTTACCGTGATGGCCTCTTCTCGGCGGAGTCTGGGAAGTGGACACGGTGTTGGAGTGATGCTTGCACAGGTTGTTCCTCTAGTTTTTCACGCTCGCACTTTGCCTCCTCTTCTCGCTCTCTTTTGCGAATAAGATAGCCACCATATATGCTAGTCGCTTGCTGCAGCTCCACATATATTTGCCTTACCCTTCCTAAGATTCCTGCAACATGAGACGTTGCAGCCATGCTAGTCGCTTAAATAGTCTTGATCACGAGGGTGCGAGATTGCTGAGTCCCTGTGGCTCACAGATACTATAACTCCAGATGCAGGTCCAGGTGATTCCGCTCCAGGTGACGAGTACGAGCTCAAGTGGGAGTTCGACGAAGACTCCCAACGATACTACGTTTCCTTTCCCGATGATCAGTAGTGGTGCCCAGTTGGGGGTGATTGGGACCGTTGTCGCATGTTGGGTTCTCTTTATTTTGGCGCCGTAGTCGGGCCATGAGTGTGTTGGTTGATGTAATGTTATTTATGTTCTTGATTGACGTGGCGAGTGTAAGCCAACTATGTTCCCTCCTTTATTATTTACATTACATGGGATGTTGTGAAGATTTCCTAACTTGCGACATATGCCTTCAATGCGATTATGTCTCTAAGTCGTGCCTCGACACGTGGGAGCTATAGTCGCATCGAGGGTGTTATATTAAACTAGTTGAATTAACAGAACTAATGTATTTTTAGTAAGAAAATTAATATAACTAGTTGAACTAGTTTATATTTAGTTTATTTCTATTTATAGTAAGTTTATATTTAGTAAGAACTATTTGAATTAATAGAACTAGTTGAACATGTCACATTTGTTGTTATTTTTTTAGTTTAAGCAATTATTCCCGCATCGATGTCGTTCGCTAGGGTTTTATTTATAGGGTTTTTGTTTTTGCAGAAATCAAGGAGCCCCTCCATCATCCCCGCTGTCGTCCCCGTCACTGACCCCCTCCGACCTCGAGGTGAGACCAGCCAAATCTCCATGTCAATATAAGTCCTATAAGATATGATGTAGAAAAAAACATGTATATCTTGTGTTTCTCAAATAGGATATGTGGTTGCCCAAGTGGCCGGTCATGTTCAGGTTACACCTTCGAGCGGCCTATGTTTTGCCGGAGTGTTGATTAATTTCCGTTCCGGCAAATTTCAGGCGCTTGATATGTCCTATTTTAGCAAAAGGTCATGCCGGAATTTTTCGTGAATTTTGGCACGACTTGTGCTAGAATATGTAGGAAATATCGAGTGGCCTGGATTTTCTAGAAAATAATTAAACGACATTTCGGGTTGACATTAAGTCTGCCGAGGCTCCATCACCGAAGGTCGAAAAATCAGTGAGGAAGTGTATCCACCATATATGAGAGAGGACGAAGAATCCTGACTGTTGCCGTGGGGGTCGTTTCTCCTTCTTTTCCTTGTGATAGACCTTTGTTATGCACTAGGGAAAGAAGGAGTAATGACCATCACCAATGGTCGCAAATGTTAGAGAGGAGTTAGTGAGGGAGAGTCTCGACCATATAGACTCGGCAGACCGTTAGTCAACCCGTGATGAATAATAATGATCTAATGTAATTTTTATAGTTTAATATTTGAATTATGAACATAGGAAATGTCGTACTCTGACGATGAAAGTCTCGCGGGGGAGTGCGACTGGTGCCACGACGACCGGGGTTTCTGCGACAGGCCTCACCTGGACGAAGGTCGGCGCTTCAGCATTAAGCTCGAGGAGGCCTTCGATTTGATACGGTAAGCTATGATGCAAAGTGTTTTTTCGTAATTAAGCTCGACTTCTAGTACTTCAACGTGTAACTTTCGTCTTTTAAAATTTGACTAGCTTATCCCATGCCATGCAAGACGCTATGTCTTGGAGAGGATTGGTTTTGAAGATCTAGATCATGAGAGGAATGAAACAAAGAAAATTAACCTAAGGACCCATCATGGTATGGATTTTGAGGTAAATCTATACAATTCTAAGAGCGTATCCCATTTTGGTTGCTCGGGTTGGGAAGCACTTTGCAAGATGTATGATTTTCAAGAGGGTATGTTTGCCACCATGCATCTTGGTGATCCTGACATCGACCAAGACAATTTGGACATTTGGGTCCTTGTTGATACACTTCCAATTCTACCGCTATGTGAGTTTCTCAAACATAGTTATTAACTAATTTATATTGTTCATTTCAAAATAGTTGACAACTTATTTCCATTGACAGCTTATTTTCATTGTTCAAACAATGTGTGGAACATGGTAGACAGAACCTACTACACCGATGGCTCTGAGTTAACTTATCAGGAGAAAAATCATCTGGTCGCATTTTGTACTGATCTTGAGAATTACAATATCTATAATAAAACTCCTCCACATTATGGTCAATATGTGCCACTAGTGCACGTGTTGAACTACGGTGACATCCATGGAGATGCCATGGTAAGATTTTTTACTATTACGACATCCGTGCATCTTTTGCATAAATTCTTTTAAAACTTAACTACAATGCTAACTACGAAGTTATTACTATGTTTTTCAACAGGAAATCCTGGATGATTGTGTGCTCATCTGATGTATCAAAAAGGTCGCCTTAATGTTTTGAACATACAGCCAGGTCATCCTACGAATCTCACATTTCCATATCGGATTTCTAAAAGAGGTGGAGACATGAAAATCACAGAATGAAAAAAATGTATGGACAGTCGTAAGGAGGTACTTGGAAGCAACATTGTGTGAAAGGCAAGAATTGGAGATAGGATAATCTCCATTCTCCATAATGGAGAGTCAGGGGCTGTCTTGTTTTATGCTATTTTACCTAAGAGAATATAGTAGGTCCTAAGAGAATGTAGTAGGTCCTATGAGGTACAATATTTATTATGTGGTACAATGTGTTAGAGTTAATGATGAGGAGTAGTTGTGATTATGACTAGTGACCAACTTGCTATGTGATGTCTCATTGATGAAAACGATGATCATGAGGTGTTATATGACAATGATGTATTATGATGATAAGTTGTTAATGATATGGTGATGATGACGATGATGACGATGATATTTATTATATCATTGGGTGAAAGAACCGCGGATTAGTTTCAAGTGGATGTCCATGGTTCTTTCACCCAGTGATGTAATAACTCATTATGATGTAAAAACAATCTCTAAATTGCTGCTGTGTGAAAACTTGTATAAAGGTGTATGAATAAAACATGAAATAAAATACGAAATAATAGTAGTAGCGCGTGCCGGGAGAAGTGCTACTAGTAATTACCAGTAGCGCTGTTTGGAGAAAATGCTACCAACGCTAATGCTAACCTTTAGCTGTAGCGTCGTACCAGTAGCGCTCCAACCCGCGGTACTGATAGGCCTAAAACGAGCGTCGCTGCTAGGCTTTTCCCTAGTAGTGATTCCATCCTCCTATCATGCGGCTGCCTTGCATGAAAGTAGTGTTCGTCAGTATCATGTGATGAAGCTATGTACCTAGGGTAGGGTCATGGACCTGTCCAAACTGCCCTACCCAAGGACATCCCTAGAAGAAATCACCTTTCAATCAACTTGGAGGTGTTCCACTCGACAGACTCGAAGACACTCGACCAAGAAGTGATCACTCGACTAAGACCAAACCACTCGACGGCCAGGAGACCTAAAGGCACTCCGCATGCTAACGGTCGGTTATTAAGTAGCCTTTATGGTCATCATAGCACTTTATTAGGGGCGTTACCAGTAATGCCCGACCTTAATGTATTTAAAACCCTGCATAACTGAGGGATGGGGGGGTCCGGCAAACTCTATATAAGCCACCCCCCTCCTCAGTGTAAAGGGTTCGCACCCTTGTAAACCATACACGCATAATCTAGCCGACCGCCTCCGGGCTCCGAGATGAAGGGCTATTACTTCCTCCGAGAAGGGCCTGAACTCGTAAACCTCGTGTGCTTACAACTTCTCCATAGCTAAGCTCTTGCCTCTCCATAGTTACCCCCCTACATTACTGTCAGACTTAGAACCACGACAGTTGGCGCCCACTGTGGGGCCGGTGTTTTAGCAATTTGTTGGAGGAGTTGCGATCTTTTCCGATCCGAATCATCATGGTTTCCGGCGGAGTTTTGGTGGAGGGCCGCGAGATCCGTCTTGGCGTGCTCACGTTCATTGCCGATGACTCCGCTTGGCTTCAGGAGGCTCCGCTCGACGTGGACGCACTCCCTGTCCGCGAGGCAACGCACTTTAGCGCGTACGTCCATGGCATTCTCTTGCGGCAACTGTCGACCCCCTACCAGTCGGCTCCTGTGCTGTCCTCCCTCCCTGTTTCCCGCCGGCGCAAGTGCTCCGGTCGGTCGAGACTTTAGCGGTGGGTGAGACACGCTGTGGCACGCCAGTCGGCCACCCCTCAAGTCGCGGCGATCGAGCCCGATGAATCCCTCTATGGCATGTTCGATCTGTCGACTGGCTCCGCAGAGACCGCATCCGAGTGCGACAGCAGCGATCCGGCGGCGGAGGTTCTGATGGTCGATGGACCGCCCAGTCCTCCCGGTTTTCCCTGCACCGACGGAGGCGCAGGTGGAGGCGACCCGTCGCGTCCCCATGAGGAATATCTCCCCGAGCCCCTCATGTCGCTGCAGAGAGAAGAACTTCGTCGCCGGAACATGGATGCGTTGCACACTCCTATAGTCGGAGAAACCCCCGAGGCTCGTGCCTTGGAGGACGCGCGCCTGGCAAACTTGGCCGAGCGCACTCGACTGGAGAACCTCCAGCGAGCACTCGACGAGCGTGCGTGACAACGCGTTCCCGAATCTAGTCGACGTCAGCTCTTCCCGCCCCCGCAGGTATATCGAACTCCGATTCAGAATCTAGCAGCTGTAGCCCGTATAGCAGAGTCGATTCAGCCTTCCCAGTCGGAGGCTAGCAGAGGCTTGCTGCAGATCAGAGCGTTACTCCGGGCAGCAGTAGACCAGAATTCCGCTGTTTCTCAGTCGCGGAACAGGATTCACAGCAGATCCGTTGTTGCAGACACAGTCTAGTCGGCTCATAGCCCAAGATCGCCCCCGAGGCGTGAGGGACGTGGAGACCGGCGTAATCAACACGGGAACCGTGAGCAATATGATCACCGATTCGATCGTGATGGTCGACGTCGAGTGCCCACCCCCTCCCCCGAGGAGCGGGTCGTATGCGCCTCGACAGCAGAATCACAGGCCCCCTCGTAGTGTTGGGCGAAGGATTCCAGTCGACTCCAGGGAGCCAGGCTTTGATGCGACATCGATTCTCGTTCAAGGTTTGGTCGACAAGAACAGAGCTCACCGAGAAGGTCACGACAGAGACGCGCCTACCAGTAGCAGAGCACATGTTTCGGGGCCAGGGTGCTTTAGTAGAGCCATCAGGGCCGTTGTGATTCCTCCCAACTTCAGGTTGGCGACTGGAGTCAGCAAGTTCACTGGTGAGTCCAAGCCCGATACTTGGCTTGAAGACTACCGAGTGGCCGTCCAGATTGGTGGCGGCAATGATGAAGTGGCCATGAAGCACCTGCCTCTCATGTTGGAGGGCTCGGCCAGAGCGTGGCTGAACCAGTTAGCACCCAGCAGCATTTACACTTGGGAAGATCTCGCCCGAGTGTTTGTCACCACATTTGAAGGAACATGCAAGCGACCAGCAGGGCTGACGGAACTGCGGTCTTGTGTGCAGAAGCCGAATAAAACTTTGAGGGATTACATCCAGAGATGGATCACGTTACATCACACGGTAGAGAATGTGCCTGACCACCAAGCAGTATGTGCCTTCAAAGAAGGCGTCATGTACAGAGAATTGAATCTGAAATTCGGTCGGACCGGAGATATGTCTCTGAATCGGATGATGGAGATTGCCACCAAGTACGCTAATGGTGAAGATGAGGATCGACTCAGGAGTGGCAAGCTCAAGTCAGTCGCTCAAGAAACCGGAGGAAATTCCAATCAGAAACAGAAGCGGAAAGCCGACCCAGCTGCTCGTAGAGAAGCCTTGGCTGTAACCCAAGGAAAGTTTAAAGGGAAACCCAAAGGACCTTGGAACCCCAAGAAAGTTAAAGACCAGGACGGAAATGACGTGTTGGATTTGCCATGTCTCGTCCACACCAAGAAAGATGAAGAGGGTAACTTCATTTACCCGAAACATACCACTCGACAGTGTCGACTCTTGATCCAACAGTTCCAGGGCAAGCAGCCCAAAGATAAGGAAAATGAGTCGGACAAAGTTGAAGACAAGGAAGATAGTGACGATGGATACCCCCAGGTCAATTCCACCTTGATGATTTTTGCTGATGTTGAAAGCAAAAGTCGATTGAAAGTTATCAACCGAGAGGTGAATATGGTTGCCCCGGTGACACCCAGTTATCTGAAGTGGTCTCAGACTGCCATAACATTCGACCGGTCCGATCACCCAACGCACATTGCCACCCCTAGGAGGCAAGCTTTGGTGGTCGACCCAGTTGTTGAAGGCACTCGACTGACCAAAGTCTTGATGGATGGGGGCAGTGGTTTGAACATACTATATGCTGAGACATTGAAAGGAATGGGCATTCCGATGTCCAGACTCAGTACCAGCAACATGAGTTTCCATGGAGTCATTCCTGGGAAGAAGGCTGAATCACTCGGCCAGATTGCTCTTGATGTGGTTTTCGGTGATTCCAAGAATTACCGCAAAGAAAAGTTAATGTTTGAAGTTGTAGACTTCCAGAGTGCCTATCACGCTATTTTGGGCAGGCCGGTTTATGCACGCTTCATGGCCCGACCATGTTATGTGTATCTCAAATTGAAGATGTCTGGCCCCAAGGGTGTGATCACTATTACGGGCAATCGGAAGAAAGCAGAAGAATGTTTTCAGAAAGGTTCAAAGATCGCTGATGCTCAGATGGCGGTGGTGGAACTGCAGGATTACCAAAAGACTGCAGACCTGAGTGATTTGTTGCGAGCCAAGAAGCCCGCTACAGAATCAGCTTTTCAGTCGTCTGGCGAAACGAAGACAGCTCACATCCACCCGACCGATCCCAGCACTGCTCCAACTCATATCTCAACAACACTCGACTCCAAATAGGAAGAAGCGCTCATCCAGTTCCTCCGTGAGAACTGGGACATTTTCGCATGGAAGCCTTTTGACATGTCTGGTGTTCCCAGGGAGATGTCTGAGCACCACCTAAGAGTCGACTCAAAAGTAAAACCTGTCAAGGAACATCTCCGACGGTCCGCCATCCAGAAGAGAAAGGCTATTGGCAAGGAGGTGGCTCGGCTCTTAGCAGCGGAGTTCATCCGAAAAATCTACCACTCTGAGTGGCTCGCCAACGTTGTCATGGTCCCCAAGAAGGACAAGTCACTTCGCATGTGCATTGACTTTAAACATATCAATCGGGCCTGCCCGAAAAATCATTTTCCTCTCCCCTGCATCAATCAGATAGTCGACTCGACTGCGGGATGTGAGCGACTGTCTTTTTTAGACGCCTATTCCGGGTACCATCAGATCCGTCTGTATGGACCTGACGAGATCAAAACAACTTTCATCACTCCATTCGGGTGCTTCTGTTATGTTACCATGCCGTTCGGCCTCAAGAATGTCGGATCCACATTCATGAGGATGATTCAGAAGTGTTTGCTCACTCAAATCAGTCGGAATGTGGAAGCATACATGGATGACATTGTGGTCAAGTCACGGAAGGGTTCCGACATGCTGGCTGACCTTGCTGAAACCTTTGCCAACCTCAGGAGGTATGATATCAAGCTTAATCCATCAAAGTGCACATTCGGAGTTCCTGGCGGAAAATTACTCAGTTTTCTCGTTTCCGAACGGGGAATCGACGCCAATCCAGAAAAAGTCGGCACTATACTCCGAATGAAAAGTCCTGTGCGAGTGCACGACGTCCAGAAGCTTACTGGTTGCTTGGACGCCTTAAGTCGATTCATATCTCGTCTAGGTGAAAAGGCATTGCCTCTCTACCAATTGATGAAGAAGTCCGACAAGTTCGAGTGGACTCCCGAAGCTGATGCAGCGTTTGCAGAGCTCAAAGCTCTGCTCTCCACCCAGCCGGTGCTTGCTGCCCCAATCAGCAAGGAGCCTTTGCTGCTTTACATCGCAGCCACGGGACAAGTCGTCAGTACGGTACTTACGGTCGAGCGGGAAGAAGAAGGAAAAGCCTTCAAAGTTCAGCGCCCAGTATATTATATTTCTGAAGTCTTGACCCCGTCGAAGCAAAGATATCCTCATTATCAGAAGCTTGTATATGGGATTTATATGACCACAAAGAAAGTTGCTCACTACTTCTCTGATCATTCCATTACAGTCGTCAGCGACGCTCCATTGTCAGAAATCCTGCATAACAGAGATGCAACTGGTCGAGTGGCAAAATGGGCAATTGAACTCCTTCCTCTATATATCAAGTTTGAGGCAAAGAAGGCTATCAAGTCCCAGGCAATAGCAGATTTCGTCGCCGAGTGGATTGAACAGCAACTGCCGACTCAGGTTCACTCGGAGCATTGGACCATGTTCTTCGACGGTTCCAAAATGCTGAATGGTTCCGGTGGCGGGGTGGTGTTGGTCTCCCCCCGAGGAGATAAGCTTAGATATGTTCTTCAAATCCACTTTGATTCCTCCAATAACGAGGCGGAATATGAAGCACTTTTATATGGGTTGCGCATGGCCATTTCACTCGGCGTCCGTCGCCTCATGGTTTATGGCGACTCAGATTTGGTGGTTAATCAAATGATGAAGGAATGGGACGTCAGAAGTCCAGCCATGACTGGTTATTGCAATGCAGTGAGAAAGCTGGAGAAGAAATTCGAGGGGTTAGAGTTTCATCACATGCCCCGACTGAAAAATCAAGCGGCTGATGATTTGGCAAAAATAGGTTCCAAAAGAGAAGCCATTCCCAGCAATGTGCTTTTGGAACACATCCACACACCATCAGTTCAGTAGGATCCCTTCACTGAAGAGGCCCCGCAGCCAAAAAGTGTCACGGATCCGACTGAAGTTGAAGTTCCGGCTGTGGTCGACCTAATCATGGAAGTCTTGGTCATCACTCCCGACTGGACAGTACCGTACATCGCGTACAACTTAAGGAAAGAACTCCCAAAGGACGAAGAAGAGGCTCGACAGATTGTTCGTTGATCGAAGGCCTTTACAGTCATAAAGGGGCAGTTGTATAGGGAAAGCGCGACTGGAGTCAGTCAGAAGTGTATAACACCAGAAGAAGGTCAGATGATCCTTGATGATATCCACTCGGGGACCTGTGGTCATCATGCGTCCTCTCGGACCATTGTGGCTAAAGCATACCGAGCGGGATTCTACTGGCCAAGGGCCAATGAAATGGCAAAAGAGATAGTCGACAAATGTGAAGGATGTCAGTATTACTCCAATATGTTGCACAAGCCCGCGTCAGCTCTGAAAACCATTCCACTCATCTGGCCCTTCGCTGTTTGGGGGCTGGACATGGTTGGACCACTGAAAACGGGCAGGAGCGGCTTCACTCATGTGCTAGTAGCAGTCGACAAGTTCACCAAATGGATTGAAGCTAAGCCTATCAAGAATCTTGATGCTTGCACCGCTATTAGTTTCATTAGAGAGTTGATATTCAGATATGGAGTTCCGCACAGCATCATCACTGACAATGGGTCAAACTTTGATTCTGACAAATTTAGGGCCTTTTGCGCCTCTCAGGGAACACGAGTCGACTATGCTTCAGTCGCTCACCCTTAGTCGAATGGACAAGCAGAAAGAGCAAACGGCCTAATTCTCAAAGGACTAAAACCTCGATTGATCCGTGATCTCAAGCACACAGCAGATGCATGGGTCGACGAGCTTCCATCAGTTCTTTGGGGATTGAGGATGACCCCGAACCGATCGACCGGAAGAACCCCATTCTTTCTGGTCTACGGAGCCAAAGCAGTCTTGCCGAGTGACATGCTTCACAACGCCCCCCGAGTCGAGCTCTACTCTGAAGAAGAAGCAGAACAAGCCCGGCAGGACACAGTCGTCCTCCTAGAAGAAGAAAGAGAAATGGCCATGATCCGATCGACCATCTATCAGCAAGACTTGCGTCGATTCCATGCCAGAAATGTGAAGAGTTGAGCCTTCCAAGAAGGAGACTTAGTCCTCTGAGTGGATCAGCAAAAACCACAGAAACTCGCTCCTACTTGGGAAGGCCCCTTCATAGTCACCAGAGTCCCCCACAATGGAGTGTATCACCTCTACAATGTCGATCGCTAGATTGATGAGCCACGAGCCTGGAATGCGGAGCTATTCCGCCCCTTTTATACTTGAATTCTCACTCGGATGAGATGTAATAAGAAAAAACTCCTGTAGTTTATTTATCAAAGACAAGAGCGTTATAATTTTCCCAGCAATTATTATTATTTTTGTTTACGTAAGAAATTCCCCAGTGGGTGGCTTAGCTGCGAATCCGCTTCGCCTAAGTTTGTAAAAATAAAATCCTACCGAGTGGAGAGCAATCCTCCCACTCGGGGGCTTAGCTGCGAACCCGTTTCGCCTAAGTATTTAAAAAATCCTACCGAGTGGAGAGCAATCCTCCCACTCGGGGGCTTAGCTGCAGTCCAGTACTTGCCTAAGTCTTCTCACTCGGAGACTTAGCTGCAGTCCGGCACTCGCCTAAGTTTGAAAAAATCCTGTCGAGTGGAGAGCAATCCTCCCACTCGGGGGCTTAGCTGCAGCCCAGTACTCGCCTAAGTTTTCTCACTCGGAGACTTAGCTGCAGTCTGGCGCTCGCCTAAGTTTGAAAAAATCCTACCGAGTGGAGAGCAATCCTCCCACTCGGGGGCTTAGCTGTAGTCCAGTACTCGCCTAAGTTTTCTCACTCGAAGACTTAGCTGTAGTCCGGCGCT